>NC_053028.1:16050510-16085179 GCF_003073215.2 Triticum urartu
GTATGCACGTCTGTCACCTGTTGTTACTGTCATCGGTACACCTGTGATCCTTGGCGTTGTTCCTCGCCACTGCTATCTACCTACGGTTACTGATGACCTGAGCATACCGGTTACCGACATGGTGTTCTCTTCTCCGTAGCTGTGCATTGTCAGAGTCAGTGGTATTGACTGTGCCGTCCATGAACCATAAGCTGCTTGCCTGATAGAGAGAGCGACCGCAATACTGATGCGTCCACCAGAGCCCTGGAAACTTGCCTGCCCTCGCCGGCCAACGACCACCTGCATCGTCAACCGTGCCGGTGCCGACGCCGCGGCGTGCTCTCGTGGAATCATAATATCTGCTCTACCTGTAGAGGGCATCGTCTACTGTATGTGTGGCGGCTGTTAATCTCCCTTCCAAAGTTTTAGGGGGAAATCCACCGGGAAGCGGCCGCGGCCACAGGATCTGTCGTCTCCGTCGGCATGTCGCGGTGTCGTGCGTCACGTTGGGAGGATCGCGTTGAGCTCGAGAGCCTTTTACTGCGCGGGCAATGGCAGCCTCAGGGGCTCCTTTCAGATGGAGGAGATGGCGAGAGGTGCCCTGGTATGCAGGGAAGCCGCCGCGTCGCCCCACGTTGGCAGCCTCCTTGCGGTTTATCCAGGCTATCTGTCTAATCTAATCCAATCTATCCGTTTATTGTGTGCGCGCGCGCGTATCCGCTGTCTGGATTAAATGGACTTGAATGTGCCAACAGTGAGTCAGTGACTTCAACCAAACTCAAATGTTTCTTCCCCGCCCAAACGTTTCTTTTCAATTTTCTGAAATAAAAGGATTTTTCTTGTGTCTCAGCAATGGGAAGGTGGTAATGGACACAGCTCGATTATGGGCCCGGCCGATTGTGTTCCTAAATACACTTTTTGTCCAAAATTATATACGTGTTTGACTTTTTGGAGTCTCAAATGTGCAGCATTGACTAATTTTTACTTGCAGTATACCTTAAAATAGTAAAGTTATACTCCCTCATTTTCGGTTTATAGGGCTCAATTAAAAAATCTCATCAACCAAGATAGATGATGAGTGGTGGAATAATTTTTGTAGTTTGCAAAACCACTCAATTAATACGCTTGTTTTTCCTTAAATAATTGTGTTTATCAATGCATTAATTGCAGTGCATGCATGTGTAAAGCACATGTATTGGTCAATTTTTCTTTTAATACTTGCATACAATGATTTAATGCACCTTAAAATCTGAACATGTGATAAGAAACAACCAAATTGAACCGTATAAAACAAGAAAACTAAAATTTTAAGATAAGCTTTATAAACCGGAAATGAGGGAGTATATAGCACAAAATAACCGAAAGACAAATAATATTGTACTACTATTTGATCCTCGGTTTATGCAATTCTACGCATGACACTGATACAAGTTTACCACATGTTTAATAATGTGGTCTTTTTTAGTTATATTTCCGCAAGAAGAGAGTATTTTGTCAATCATGATAATTGACTACTCCCTTCGTCTTTAAAAGAGTGTACTTCCAACTTTGTTGGAAAGTCAAAATTTTTTATGTTTAACCGTATTTATACAATAATAGACCAACATTTATGCCATCAAATTAGTAGCATTAGATCCATGATAAAATATATTTTCGTCATATACCTATTTCGTTTCACAAGCATTGATATATTTTTGCGCAAACATAGTCAAACTTTGAGATAGTTTGACCTTCCAACAAAGTTGAAAGTACACTCTTTCAAGGACGGAGGGAGTACGTAGTAATTGAATGATCTCACATTTTACCCCAACCTCGGTATTTTGGGAGAATTTAAATATAGTGAGATGCAAGACATGTATGGTTATTTCTGTTATTTTTAAAATTTAAGGTTGTCATGTTAAATCTTAGTTGCGCAATTGTTCATCGGGCACATATATTCAGTTCACCGCCACATGCCATCCTTGTCAAAGTTCTGTAGAGGTCCTTGAAAAAAGAAAAGAAATTGTAGAGTTTTTTTGCCACACTATTTTTGGTCATCTACAATTTGTCTAAAGTTAATCGTAATAATGTCAGAGATCAACCAAGAAAATCTACATTTCATTTGCCGGCCTACGTTGTCGTCTATAGTCTCCCCATTCCAAAAATATAGTGCATTTTTTAAAAAGTCAACTTCTTAAGGTTTAACCATATTTACAGAGAAAGTTATCAACATCAATAATACTAACTCCAATCCAAAATAAGTGTCGCAATTTTGAACTGGATTTACTTCAAAACCGCAACACTTATTATGGATCGGAGGTAGTACTAAATTAGTTAAACCTTACAAAGCTTGACTTTTGAAAATAATAATATGTGAACTATATTTTGGAATAATCCTAAAGCAACTAAACATAGTAGTGAACAAGCAACACCTCCTTTTCTCTTAGCTCTCCCACCAGTTGAGAATCTCTCGTTGTTCCCTAGTTCTTCTCCCCTTCTCATCTGGCGGCCGACCAGAGTGGGGGTGGGAGAGGAGGCCAAGTTACCACCATATATGCTAGGGGTTGGCCTCTATGCATGGAGACTTGCGCCATGCCGTTTTGGAGACTCTTTGTAGTGTGCATAATGTTTGGTCGCCACCTGGTCTTCTCCAGCAGTTATCCATGGTGGACCGTGATTGCTGGGGGTGGATCTAGTGGGAGCTTCTTCAATAAGCTTGGCAGTTCGTTAGAACAGGCTGATCCAATTTTCGCTCGTCTCCTACTTCACCATCATAGAGATGGAAGGAAAGATGGATGTGGATCAACACTCATTCCCCTCGGATCCATTGTATTGTGGGGGTAATAAAGTTGGCTTGGATGTTATTAATCTCTTTTTGGCCACTACATCGACATATGTCTCCATGAGCTACACTAGGGTTGATCGCTGACTGGGCTGACGGCGATCCCATTGGCTGCCATTTCCAACCTCCAAATCAACGAGGCCTTCTTCCCCTTGCCTACAATTTTCAAAGTTATGGTTGGAGACGGTGGCCTAAACGTCTCCGCGTGGTCGTTGTTTGATTTGGGACCAAATTGTGTTATTTGTATCTCCTGTTAAGGACCCGGCTGTAATTTCTATTTTCTAGGGGTCCTTTTTGTGTAATGATGTAAAAATAATGTAGTAGTAATGCCAGCCTATAGATGAACAACCATACTGATTTGTTGTTTCCCGAGGTCAGAAGCAGAGAGAGGGAGGGAGGGGGGGGGGCAAATCTGATGTGTAAGGTGAGATGACAACAACCAACGACCATCATTGGTGGTACCTAGATACGATGGACCTTTGGGTTCATTCTGATAAAATATCGGGATATCTTTGCAAATATGATGACAGTGGTTTGGATAGAAATAACTTAGATACGATGGATCACGGGTTAACTTTGATAAAATAGAAGATTACTTCTAAATAATACATCTCCTAAATGTAGTTAATGTGTTTAAACATATGTGAGGTGAATATTCCGGCTAAGTATTCATGCATTATAGTAGGAACCCCTAATTCTCTCGCAAATACAACTCCCTTGATCATTTCTCACATATACTCGTGGTCACATCCAAGGAACGCCCCTTGATTTCCCTGATTTTGGCCTGTGATTTATAAATCGTGTTGGCACAAAAATCAAACCAATATCTAGTATAATGATCAAATATGAGAATATTACGCCAAAACATAAATACATTTTTTACACTTGGTCCCATTTTTCAATGAGCTTGTTGGAAAATGAATTGGAATCAAATGGCAAGCACTAGCCAATCGAAATAGCTTACCAACTTTTTATTTGGCAAAATGGCTTCAAATCTATTAATGAAACCAACAGTATAAACACCCTATAGTAAGAAAATACATCGAGGCTCTTGGGCCACATCGCCTTCTTTGTGCCGAATGGGCCAATGGTGCGTCGCCAGTTATGCCTTTGCATCGCCGGAGCAAACCAATCGTTGTTGATAGCGGACGAGAATTCATCAAGTCGACTCTCATGTTGGGCTAGTGCCATGAACACCGAAGGATCCAAGATCACAACCTTCAAAAGAGTTCACATACCTCATGACAAAGCAGGAGGTTGTACCAATGTTAGAGGCAATGGCGGAGCTTCATGGAGACCAACAGGGGCCATGCCCCCCCTTAATTTTTGCATCCATTGAAGAATTGGTTATATATTAGGCCTAACTAGTGTTTAAACTAGAGATTAGCCCATCCTTTCCTATTATTTTTCTCCCCTTTAAGTAATGGCCCCCTCTTGAATTATGCCCAAGCTTCGTCCCTGGTTAGAGGGAGTAGGACAGAGGGCCAAACTACAAAGGGAAGCCACCCATAGAGGACCGTAGGAATCTGCACCAACGAGCTATCTACCCGACATCGTCCAGATGTGGAGGCTCAAGGATACTTTATTTACCAGATCGCCGACATCACCACCACAAGCGAAGCGCATTGCGGAACCCTATGAAAAGCCTCAAAGCGTGGGGAGTAGAGCTCCATCTGGTAGACCGAGGCCTCCACCCACTCCCATCCAGACTAAGTTGGTAGAAGAGGTGAGAGGTGACGAGCTACCAGTGGAGGAGGGGTGGCGGTGCAATATCGCCCCCCCCCCCCCCCCCCCCCCCCCCCAAATGCTATCTAGGGTTTAGAGAAGAAAGAACATTTCCAGTTGGTGTCTTTTGAAATAGTTTACCAACACAGTTGGCAGAATAATTTTTTGGCTCATGGGTGAACATGCACCTAGATAAACATTGAAATGGGTGAAATAGCAAAAATAAAAATAAAAATCAAACATATTGATTTTTTAACAAATGTACTCGAGTGTTCTACTCATGTGTGAAATTTCACGAAGAAATGACATGAGTGGTATTTTGAACAAAGAAGAGAAAATTGGTGTCCCAAAAAGCAATTTTTAGGTAGTTTGGTGGAGACGATATTGTTTTCCGCCCGAAACACTAAGAATGTCATTTCATCACGTGTATTCATATATAAGTAGAACACTCGACCACTGTTTGTGAAAAATAAATTCAGAAACGTTTGATGTTTTGCTATTTTTTAGATTTTTACTGTTCATTCAAGTGCGTGTTCTACTATGGACCCATGTTCACTGATGTAATTCCGTGATCCGTCAAGTCGGTTACGAACCACACGGAGTTCTATCCATTTTGCCAAAATTTTAAGAGGCAGAATGCTTATGAAGCAAACAATCTACCAACAAATTGGCAACAAACTTATAATTGGGCTAGTTGGGCTCAAACCTGATGGAGTCTCGCATATCACTCACACAGTTCATTCTGCTACTTGGTTTATCCCCTAAAAAAAAAGTGTTCATTCTGCTACTCCACCGGTAAAGCATTTTTCTGTTAACCCAGGCCCACCGTACACTCTTCCAGAGCACGGTCGCCGTACGTATTCTCTCCATCAGATACGTATGCACGTAGACGGAATACGGCTCCATCAGGCACGCGCATGCCCGGGCCCACCGCCACATCCACTTGGCCGGGCCACCTGCATACGCACGACGCGATCGGTACCTACACATCGACGTCGACTGAACTTTTGCGATAGTATTATTTTTGTTTCCACCGAAACTCCCTCTACTGCATGGCACCGAAAAATGGCAATTTCCACGTTCCCGAGACTACCCTTGGCCACCCCACTGCGGAGCGGGGGTGTTTCGGACATTTGCCACCCTCCGCGAACCCTATAAAGCAGCCCCAATACGTGACAGTGCAGGTACGCTCTCCCCGTTAGCCGAGTGGTGGTCAGCTAGCGAGCTGAGGCCACTCGTACGCAGTGGCATTCCCGTGAATACACGGGCGACGGCCGGCCGGGGATTTCGTCGCCGGAGAGTGTAGAGTAGATTGTACAGAGAGAATTGTTAGCTGTGTATCAGGGGAGAGATTAGAGACAGGGGAGGGGAGATCTAGAGAGAAGGGTCGGGAGGGGCCAAGATAGAGGGGAGGGTGCGCAGGAAGCTGATGAGGCTCTTGTCGTTCGTGCCCTGCGGCTGCCGTGCTGGACCATCGCGACGCGCCGCTGACGGATCAGCAGGCTGCTGCCACGACCCGGCGGCGGCGAGGAGGAGGCGGAGGAGGCCAGGTCGCTGGGCGGCTCGCCGCAGGGGAGGCCGGCGCTTGGGGACATCTGATGAGGTGTTCGCGGTGGTCGTGAGCAAGGCCGCAGCGGGTGGGCGCGTCGTCCGGCCAGGCCCGCAGGGTGGCCTCCAGGGTCCTGCGCCGCGCGCACAGCGACGAATACAGGTACGCGTCTCTCTTTCTACTAGTAGATCTTTGTGGTGCAAATAATCGAAGTTAACTGATTACATGGGTGTGAACGTGCGCAGGCACATCGAGACGGCGTCGTCGATGCCGGCGTTCGCGCCGACGGCGTTCCTGTTCTGATGACGGCGGTGGACCGGCGATGACGACCACGAAAACCAAGCAGCAGAATCGGAAGTCTATATACAGATTGCTATTACTGTCTACGTATTGCAGGACTAAGGATCTGTACAGGGAATAAACCGGCTCCCGTGATGGCGAGCTGGATTAATTAATTAATCAACTACTCCTACTAGCCTATATGCGCGTCAGTGCGTGCCGCGTGTACGTAATTGTGATGTGTGTGTATCTCGGCAGGGTACGGTTGCCCTGCACTGTACATGCATCACGTACCATGCATGCATGACCTTGTAAATCCTATGTCGAACTCATGGTGTAAATGTCATGTACATATATCTGTAATAAAATTACTATAGTTTATAGTATAAATCAAAGTATACAGTACATCTTACGGAAACATGTATATAAATCAATCTGTGGGCGAATCCCTACACTCGTCAAGCCGAAAGGTTTTCCTCCTCCCCACAAGCGGACTCCAGCGCGACTATGGTTTTCTTGCCTCCTGCCGGTGTCGCAACCAATCTGCACTGTCTTGTGGCCTTAGGACCATGGTGGCGTGGTGCACTGATCGATCTAGGATTGGAGCAAGCTCCGGGTCCAATTTTTTTGTCATCACGAGGGAAAAATTTAACGTCCATCAGGCTATAGCTATCACAAAAGAATATCTCAAATATGGTTCAATTGCACCCAAAATTTAGAAAACTCAATGTTTAAAGATACAACAAAACAGATAAACAAAATGACAAAAACTACGAAGAGTACGTGCAGTAAAAAGAGTACCAAATCAATGGCTTGCTTCATAAGTGTCTTCCATAACTTGATCAACGGTGAAAGAAGAGCCAACACCTTATAGAAATCAAAAGCAAAATTTCATAAAAGAAGACATAAACATCAAGTGAAACAATTAACATTGTACAAAGTTGAAAACTTACTACTACGACGAGGCAAAATTCCTTTACGAGATCTATAGGATTGAAAGCGATATATAATAGCATCATCATCAACCTGTGCAAATATTTCTCGCTCAATATTGCAACCATGAAATAATTCAACCAATCATCACCCATCTTATTCCTTAACTCGGTCTTGATAATACTCATAGCTGAGAAAGCTCTTTCCACTGATGCGCTTGGAACAGGCAAAATCAATGCCAACTCAATAAGACGACATACCAAAGGAAAGACCATGTGTCTATCAGTCTGAACCATCTTCACTGCAAGACTACCAAGGTCATTACAACTAACAAAACTTGAATCAGCTCTCATCAACAATGAAGTTTTCAAGTTGGTTTCCAAGGACAAAAGAAATCTCATATGTGGAGAAGTCATCAACATACATCTCAGCAAGTTGAACAAGTTTGTCTTCATCAAATTTAGCAAATGAGTTCTTTGGATCAAGACAAGCAATCATCTCACCAATTGAGTAGATCTTTCAGCAAAGCGATGACTTCAACGGTCTTCGAGCCGCGATCCCATCATCATTCCCAACTTGTATCATGACTTCATTTCTCCTCTCCTTGTGAGCTCTCTGTAGTCCCTATATCGGTTTGCAAAACGACAACAACCGATCACTATCAAATACTCATGACATACATAAATTTTACAAATAGAATAACATTAACTTTGTATAACGATTATACCTTTACCTGAAGAACCGTTCTTTTTATCCACCAAATACTTCTTGCGGTTACGTTTCCAGTGTCCTTTCTGCTTGCAGTACAAACATTCAGTCTCTTTAGAGGCTCCACCCTTGTTCTTCTTCCGAGACTCGGTCTTATCGGCTTCAGTAGATTTCTTCTTCTTGGAGTTGCCCTTCTTATTGAAACTAGTGGTCTTTTTGCCCATCAACACTGTTTTGTTCTTCTGCATTCCAGCTTCCGTAGTTTTGAGCATAGCAAACAACTCGTTTGCACTTTTCTCTGTCCCATTCATGCTGTAATTCATGATAAAGCCATCGTAAGATGGGGGGAGTAAAGCAAGCACAATATCTATACCAAGTGTTGGAGGAATTCCAAATTCCAGAGAAGTCAGTCTGTCAGCATAGCCAACAAGCTTTACTATATGCTCATGTAACGCCCTCGACGCGGCTATATCTCCTACGTGTCGAAGCACGACTTAGAGGCATAACCGCATTGAAAGCAATGTCGCAAGTAAGGTAATCTTCACAACAACCCATGTAAATAGATAAAGGGGAAAAGTACATAGTTGGCTTACACTCGCCACGTCACACAAATACATGAATAACATTACAATCATCCAATACACTCATGGTCCGACTACGGTACCAAAATAAAGATCAACCCCACATGCGACACGGTCCGCGCCCCAACTGGGCACCACTACTGATCATCTGGGAAAGACACATAGTAACGGCGAGAGTCTTCATCGAACTCCCACTTGAGCTCAAGCGCATCGTCTGGAACGGTATCATCGGTCCCTGCATCTGGTTTGGAAGTAATCTGTGAGTCACGGGGACTCAGCAATCTCGCACCCTCGCGATCAAGACTATTTAAGCTTATAGGTAAGGCAAGGTAATATGTGGAGCTGCAGCAAGCGACTAGCATATATGGTGGCTAACCTATTCGCAAAAGAGAGCGAGAAGAGAAGGCAAAAGCACGGTCGAACAACTATGATCAAGAAGTGATCCTAGAACAACCTACGTCAAGCATTACTCCAACACCGTGTTCACTTCCCGGACTCCGCCGAGAAGAGACCATCACGGTTACACACGCGGTTGATTCATTTTAATTAAGTTAAGTTTCAGTTTATCTACAACCGGACATTAACAAATTCCCATCTGCCCATAACCGCGGGCACGGCTTTCGAAAGTTCAAATCCCTGCAGGGGAGTCCCAACTTAGCCCATCACAAGCTCTCACGGTCAACGAAGGATATTCCTTCTCCCGAGACATTCCGATCAGACTCGGCATCCCGTACAAGACATCCTCGACAATGGTAAAACAAGTCCAGCAACACCGCCCGAATGTGCCGACAAATCCCGATAGGAGCTGCACATATCTCGTTCTCAGGGCACACTCAGATGAGACATCTACGAGTAAAACCAACCCTCAAGTTGCCCCGAGGTGGCCCCGCAGTCTACTCGGTCGGACCAACACTCAGAGGAGCACTGGCCCAGGGGTTTAAATAAAGATGACCCTCGGGCTCCGAAACCCAAGGGAAAAAGAGGCTAGGTGGCAATGGTAAAACCAAGGTTGGGCATTGCTGGAGGAGTTTTATTCAAGGCGAACTGTCAAGGGGTTCCCATTATCCAACCGCGTAAGGAACGCAAAATCCGGGAACATAACACCGATATGACGGAAACTAGGGCGGCAAGAGTGGAACAAAACACTAGGCAAAAGGCCGAGCCTTCCACCCTTTACCAAGTATATAGATGCATTAAGATAAACAAGATAATATGGTGATATCCCAACAATAAACAATGTTCCAACAAGGAACGATCTCCAATCTTCACCTGCAACTAGCAACGCTATAAGAGGGGCTGAGCAAAGCGGTAACATAGCCAATCAACGGTTTGCTAGGACATGGTGGGTTAGAGGTTTGACATGGCAAATTTGGGAGGCATGATAAGCAAGTGGTAGGCATCGTAGCATAGGCATAGCAAAAGAGCGAGCATCTAGCAAGCAAAGATAGAAGTGATTTCGAGGGTATGATCATCTTGCCTGCAAAGTTGTCAGAGTTGACTTGATCCTCGTAAGCGAACTCAACGGGCTCCTCGTTCACGAACTCGTCTCCCGGCTCTACCCAAACAAGAACAACAAGCAAAGGAACACAATCAACCACGTGCAATGCTCAAACAACATGATGCAAACATGGTATGATATGCGGGATGCGGTATGTGATGCATATGCAAGATTTGACAAGGAATGATTGAACCTGGCCTCAACTTGGAAATCCAAGAGTGCCACTGGAAAGGTGAGGTGATTTCGGTTGAAATCGATATAAAGATCACCGGAATCGGATGCACGGTTTGGAAATGGCAAGCAAAACAAATATGGCACCGGTCTGCGATAATCAGCAAGTGACCAACTAAATGCATCAAGATAAATATGCTACAACACTCAAACATGACAACAAAATACATGGCAGGGATCCACTCATGATGCTTGACAAAAGATGAACACTGATCTACGGCTAATTCATCCATTAACAGGTTCAAACAAGCATGGCAAAAGTGCAAATGATAACAGGTTTCAGACTTAGTGAAATTAACACAAGTCTGGAATTTATCATCAGGAAGCACACTTTAGAGCATGAAAACTACAAGCTACAGGAACTTAACATGGCAAAGCAAGGCATGGCATGAAGCTACTCAAAAGCACTTAACAAAAGTCACTTAGTGACCTTGAGCCAAAAGGGATCAGAAAATACAATTGCAAGCATGTGAACATGGCAAAAACATAAATAGATCTCAGACTTTGTGAAAAACTGGAGCATGCAAATCAGTTAACGAGTATGCATGTTTACGAGCTCGATGCACTCACTACAGAGCATGGCATGACAAACTAAGCATACACCCATCAAGAATACATGGCATAGGAGCTAGACATGGCAGGAAAAACAACATAGCATGCACGGATCAATAGCAACATCCTCGGCAAAATCGATAAACATGTCAACAATCTGCCAGGATTCACAATATAGCAAAAGTAGAGCTCGATTGACTCAAGCTAGGTTGCTCCATAAATGCAAAAAAGACATGGATGGATAGAGCACCACAATGTTAACAAAACATACTTACTGATCATCCTCAAAAGAGGCACGGATCACTAGGAAACAACATGAACATATGGCATAACAACAAAAACAGGACAAGGACTTAGAGAAATTCCAAGTCCCTGAAATCAGCATTACCGATTACTCTACTTTGCAAGCTTGTGCTAGTCACCACAAATATCACAAAAATACATGGCAAGCACCTCTGTAAAGATGGCATGGCATATGACAAAACACATGTAGAGCTCAGGATCATATCATGCACACATTAAACATGGGAAAAATGACAAAAAGCCATTTGATGAAACAGATCTGACAAATTCACCACATAGCCCTCTTCCAATAGCATTTCGGGCATCAAGATGAGCTCAAATGAAAATGATGCAATGAGTTGAAATGATTTACTCGTCGAGACGAACATTTTGATATGCTACACGCACAAATCGGAGCTACGGATGCGGAGTTATGACATGCCAAAGTTTGCAAAAAAATTAGGATTCGGGGATGAAAAAGTCAACCGAGGGGATTTGGATCTGGATCTGGCGCGTGACACTGTAGCGATGCACGCTTCCCAAAGCTCGCCGGGTTCGTCGCCGGAGACGACGAGACTTGCCGGAGATGGTCGTCGCCGGCGTGGAGGGACGGCGAGGCGACGCGGCGGAGGGCGGCACGGCGGAGCGGTCCGGCGGGGCGGCGTTGTAGACCGGACGGCGGGGAGCGGCCGAGGCGGAGGGGGTCGGCGACGAGGTGTGCCGCGGCGGAGGCGGTCCGCGGCTTCGGCGACGGACGCGAGGAGCGGTGTCGGGGGCGACCCGAGGCGGGCGGCGCGCCCCGATGGGCCTGGAGGGCCCGGTGAGGGCTCGCCTGGGCCGGAGGAGAGATATGGCGGCGGAGGGATAGGTGGCGGCCTCCTATTGGCGGCGGTGCGTCCGGGTGGCGACGGACATGTTCGGCCGCGTAGAGAGGGATTTGATCTAGGTTCGGCCGCGTAGAGAAAGATTTAATAAGGAATGATTGAATCTGGCCTCAACTTGGAAATCCAAGAGTGCCACTGGAAAGGTGAGGTGATTTCGGTTGAAATCGATATAAAGATCACCGGAATCGGATGCACGGTTTGGAAATGGCAAGCAAAACAAATATGGCACCGGTCTGCGATAATCAGCAAGTGACGAACTAAATGCATCAAGAAAATTATCCTACGGTACTCAAACATGACAACAAAATACATGGCAGGGATCCACTCATGATGCTTGACAAAAGATGAACACTGAGCTACGGCTAATTCATCCAATAACAGGTTCAAACAAGCATGACAAAAGTGCAAATGATAACAGATTTCAGACTTAGTGAAATTAACACAAGTCTGGAATTTATCATCAGGAAGCACACTTTAGAGCATGAAAACTACAAGCTACAGGAACTACAAGCTACTCAAAAGCACTTAACAAAAGTCACTTAGTGACCTTGAGCCAAAAGGGATCAGAAAATACAATTGCAAGCATGTGAACATGGCAAAAACATAAACAAATCTTAGACTTTGTGAAAAACTGGAGCATGCAAATCAGTTAATGAGTAGGCATGTTTACGAGCTCAATGCACTCACTACAGAGCATGGCATGACAAACTAAGCATACACCCATCAAGAATACATGGCATAGGAGCTAGACTTGCATGAACAACAACATAGCATGCACGGATCAATAGCAACATCCTCGACAAAATCGCTAAACATGTCAACAATCTGCCAGGATTCACAATATAGCAAAAGTAGAGCTCGATTGACTCAAGCTAGGGTGCTCCATAAATGCAAAAAAAGACATGGATGGATAGAGCACCACAATATTAACAAAACATCCTTACTGATCATCTTCAAAAGAGGCACAGATCACTAGGAAACAACATGAACATATGGCATAACAACAAAAACAGGACAAGGACTTAGAGAAATTCTAGGTCCCTGAAATCAGCATTACCGATTACTCTACTTTGCAAGCTTGTGCTAGTCACCACAAATATCACAAAAATACATGGCAAGCACCTCTGTAAAGAAGGCATGGCATATGACAAAATACATGTAGAGCTCAGGATCATATCATGCACACATTAAACATGGCAAAAATGACAAAAAACCATTTGATGAAACAGATCTGACAAATTCACCATATAGCCCTCTTCCAACAGCATTTCGGGCATCAAGATGAGCTAAAATGAAAATGATTCAATGAGATGAAATGATATACTCGTCGAGACGAACAGTTTGATATGCTACACGCACAAATCGGAGCTACGGATGCAGAGTTATGACATGCCAAAGTTTGCAAAAAATTAGGGTTCGGGGATGAAAAAGTCAACCGAGGGGATTTGGATCTGGATCTGGCGCGTGACACTGTAGCGATGCACGCTTCCCGAAGCTCGCCGGGTTCGTCGCCGGAGACGACGGGACTTGCCGGAGATGGTCATCGCCGACGTGGAGGGACGGCGAGGCGACGCAGCGGAGCGATCCGGCGGGGCGGCGCTGGAGACCGGACGGCGGGGAGCGGCCGAGGCGGAGGCGGTCGGCGGCTTCGGCGGCGCACGCGAGGAGCGGCGTCGGGGGCGATCCGATGGGCCTGGAAGGCCCGATGCGGGCTCGCCCGGGCCGGAGGAGAGAGACGGCGGCGGAGGGACAGGTGGCAGCCTCCTATTGGCGGCGGCGGTGCGTCCGGGCGGCGACGGACATGTCCGGCCGCGTAGAGAGGGATTTGATCTAGGTTTAGGGTAGGGAAGACCCGAAAATTTCGGGGGAGACGTAGTTTTATAGATAGGAGGAGCTAGGAGACTCCAAATTGAGCACGGTTTGCGGCCACACGATCGTGATCGAATGCTCTAGATGATGGATAGGTTTTTGGTGGGTTTTGGACCAAATTGGAAGGGTGTTGGGCTGCAACACAAATGAGGCCTTCTCGGTCCCTCGGTTAACCGTTGGAGTATCAAACGAAGTCCAAATGACGCGAAACTTGACAGGCGGTCTACCGATAGTAAACCAAGGCCGCTTGACAAGTCTCGGTCTAATCCGGAAATGTTTAACCCCCACACATGAAAAGAGGTAGAAAGGGGCACTGGAGGAGATAGGAGCGCCGGAATGCAAAACAGACAACGGGGAAAATGCTCGGATGCATGAGATGAAAACGTATGCAATGCAATGCACATGATGACATGATATGAGATGCATGACAAAGGCAAAAACACACGGAGACAAAAAAACCCGACATCGAGGAAATAAAATAACTTAGCGCCGGAAACGGCAAGAGTTGGAGTACTGATAAGGTAAATTACATCTGGGGTGTTACAACACTCCACCACTACGAAAGGATCTCGTCTCGAGATCTAGGACTAGAAAAACGCCGGGTACTCAGAACGGAGGTGGTCCTCGCGTTCCTAGGTGGCTTCACGGTCGGAATGGTGTGACCACTTGACTTTGAGGAATTTGATTGACTTATTGCGAGTCTTGCGCTCAGTTTCTTCAAGAATAGCAACGGGGTGCTCATGATAAGAAAGGTCTTCTTGGAGATCAATGTCTTCGAAGTTGACGGTGCGGTCAGGGGTCTTGAAGCACTTGCGGAGCTGAGAGACATGGAATACGTCGTGCACATTTGCAAAGTTTGAGGGAAGCTCGAGTTGATAGGCGAGATCGCCTCTCTTACTGACGATCTTGAAAGGACCCACGTATCTAGGGGCAAGCTTCCCTTTGATACTGAAGCGACGAGTACCTTTCATTGGAGAGACGCGGAGGTAAACATGGTCTTCGATCTCGAAAGCCAAATCATGATGCTTACTATCATAGTAGTTCTTCTGGCGTGATTGCGCTGCTTTGAGGTTATCACGAATGAATTTGCACATCTCTTCTGCCTCCGTGATCAAGTCATTTCCAAGAAGTTGACGTTCACCGGTCTCTGACCAGTTAAGAGGAGTACGACACTTCCTGCCATAGAGAATTTCAAATGCGGCCTTGCCCGAACTCGCTTGGAAGCTGTTGTTGTAGGAGAACTCGGCATATGGAAGACAATCTTCCCATTTCATACCGAAGGAGATAACGAAAGCCCTGAGCATATCTTCCAGAATCTTATTGACACGCTCGACTTGACCGCTAGTTTGAGGATGAAAAGCTATGCTGAAACGGTTGTTGGTGCCCATGGCCTTCTGAAAAGAATCCCAAAACTTCGAGGTTAAAATGCTGCCACGATCTGAAGAAATCAACTGCGGAATACCATGCAGAGAGACAATTCGAGAGGTATAAAGCTCTGCCAATTGAGCTGCTGTGATAGACTCTTTGATAGACAGGAAATGAGCCACTTTAGTGAGTTTGTCGATGACAACGAATATAGCATCATTGCCACACTTGGACTTTGGAAACCCAGTCACGAAATCCATCTCAGTGTGGTCAAACTTCCATTCTGGAATGGCAATAGGTTGGAGGAGACCAGCTGGTCATTGGTGTTCTGCCTTCACTCTTTTGCAGACATCACATTCATTCACGAACTGAGCAATCTCACGCTTCATTCGAGTCCACCAATACGCCTGCTTGAGGTCCTGGTACATCTTTGTACTCCCAGGGTGGATGGAGAGGAGAGAATTGTGAGCCTCGTTCATAATGACTTCACGAAGGTCACCTTTAGGCACCACAATGCGATCCTCGAAGAAGAGAGTATCCTTGTCATCAAGGCGATAGCACTTGTACTTGGGTTGACTCTTGGCAATCCCAATCTTCACCTTCTTCACCATAGCATCAAGAAGTTGAGCCTCGCGAATCTGATCTTCCAAAGTAGGAGAGACTTGAAGGTTGGCGAGGAAACCTTGAGGAACAACTTGCAGATTGAGTTTGCGGAAAGCTTCACAAAGCTCAGGTTGGTAAGGCTTGAGAATCAGACTGTTGCAGTAAGCCTTTCTGCTCAATGTGTCAGCAATTACATTGGCCTTGCCTGGAGTATATTAGATACTCGGATTATACTCTTGAATCATTTCGACCCAACGGGTCTGCCTGAGGTTGAGATTAGGCTGAGTGAAGATGTACTTGAGACTCTTGTGGTCAGTGAAGGTGTCCACTTTTCTTCCCAATAAGAGATGTCTCCAAGTCAAAAGAGCATGCACAACTGCCGCCAACTCGAGGTCATGAGTGGGGTAGTTCTTCTCGTTGGTCTTCAACTGACGAGAAGTATAAGCCACAACTTTCTTCTCTTGCATCAACACTGCACCAAGACCTTGAAGAGAGGCATCGCAGAAGACCTCGAACGGTTTGGATTCGTCAGGAGGAGTCAGAACTGGAGCAGTGACTAATTTCTCTTTCAGGGTGTTGAAAGCAATGTAACATTCCGGAGACCAAATGTACTTCACGTGCTTCTGGAGAAGGTTTGAAAGAGGCTTCGCGATCTTTGAAAAGTTTTCAACGAACCTTCGACAATAGCTTGCGAGACCAAGGAAGCTGCGGAGTTGCTTCACGTTCTGAGGTGGTTCCCAATTCATAATTGCAGACACCTTCTCAGGATTCACCGCTATGCCCTTGGCAGAGATGATATGCCCAAGGTAGAGAACCTCATCGAGCCAAAACTCGCACTTTGAAAACTTGGCATAGAACTGATGTTCTCTGAGCTTATCGAGCACCAAACGCAAGTGCTTGGCATGATCTTCCTTGTTCTTGGAAAAGACCAAAATGTCATCGAGGTAGACCAAGATGAAGTCATTTGTGTAGGGGTTGAATATGAAGTTCATCATGTGAGAGAAAGTCGGAGGAGCGTTGACGAGGCCAAAAGACATGACAGTGTATTCATATGAACCATAGCTTGTTCTGAACACCGTCTTGGGGATATCTTGCTCATGAATTCGAATCTGGTGATAGCCCATACGGAGATCAAGCTTGGAGAATACTTGAGCACCTTTGAGTTGTTCAAACAGCTCGTTGATGTTGGGAAGTGGGTACTTGTTCTTTATAGTCTTCTTGTTCAATGGACGGTAGTCAACACAAAGTCGGTCCGTTCCATCCTTCTTCTTCACAAAAAGAACTCCACAACCCCACGGAGAAGAACTAGGTCGGATGAGACCCATACGCTCTTGTTCATTGAGTTGTTTCTTCAGCTCCTTCAACTCTTTGGGTCCCAGCTTGTAAGGACGTTTGCAAACAGGTTCCGTACCAGGCTCAAGATCGATGACAAATTCAACCGGCCGGTGCGGAGGCATTCCTGGAAGCTCTTCTGGAAAGACGTCTTGATATTCGCAAACGACTGGAATTTGAGAGATGGCATCCAGTTCATCCTTCTCATTGAGAGAAAACAGACGGATGGTATCATCACGAGCGGCAAAGACAATTACATCCTCAGACGAATGAGTCAATTGAATCTGCCTGGCAGCACAATCAAGATGAGCCTTGTGCTTAGAAAGCCAATCCATTCCGAGAATAAGATCAATATCCGAGTTACCAAGTACCACTAGAGAGGACAGAAACTTGTAGTCGCCCAACGTGATAGAGACATCGGGAGCAACCAAACTAGAAGTCAAAAGCTTGCCAGGAGAAACAACTTGCATGACTTTGGGCATAACCTCAGTATCAACATTGTGCTTCGATGCAAATGGGAATGACAAGAAAGAATGCGATGCACTAGTGTCAAAAAGTACTTTTGTAGGAACATCGTTAACAGGAAGGTTACCCATAATGACATCTGACGAGTCCTCTGCCTGAGCTGCATTCATCAAGTTGACCTTGGCGTGCTTGGGGTTATGCTTGACCACAGCTGTACTTGCCGATCTCACAGGAGGAGGAGGGAGATGCCTCTGATTGAAGCATTTGTTGGCATAGTGACCCTTCTGTTGGCACTTGTTGCACGTGACCTCCGAGAGCGGACGGTGATACGGAGCACTTGATCTTGGAGCTTGAGACGAAGTCTTGTTCTGAAAGCCAGGGTTGGGTGGGTGGGAAGATCCACTACCACCTTTGCTCTTCTGCTGATAAGGCTGACGGAACGGAGGAGGAGGAAGCCAATACTTTTGCTGCTTAGCCACTTGAGTTGAGGAAGAAGGAGTAGCATCTCTGACTCGCTTCTTGGAAGCATCGCACTTCATTTGAGCAGTCTCTTGCTTCATTGCCATGTAGTAAAACTCATCGTACCTCTTGGGCTCAAAGAGGACGAGAGCTAGCTGGATTTCTTCTCTGAGACCACCCCTGAACTGGTAAATTTTGCTCTTCTCGTCAGGGACGTCTTGCTTAGCAAAACGGGCAAGCTTTTGAAACATTTTGTTGTACTCGTAAACAGACATAGTGCCTTGCTTCAGGTTGCGGAATTCCTCACGCTTGCTTTCAACCACACTCTGAGGAATATGATGAGCTTTGAAGTCTTGACGGAATTCATCCCAGGTAATCACACGGCCTCCTCTGGAATCTTTGTACTGCTGAAACCATTCTGCAGCTTGGTCTTTGAGTTGGAAGGAGGCGAACTTGACAAAGTCCTCAGGCCTGACATTACTGCACTCGAAATGCTTGCATATGTCCACGAGCCAATCATCAGCGTCTGTTGCCTCAACACAATTGCTGAAGGTCTTTGGCTGGTTAGCAAGGAACTGGTTGAGTGTAGCAAACTGATTCTGATTGTTGCCATGGCCCTGGTTCCCTTGGTTGCGCTCTTGAAGAAGTTGCATGATCAGCTGTGTGTTTGCATTGGTAGTGGCCATCACAGCTTGCCATGCCTCCGGAGGTGGAGGTGGAGGTGGCGGGTCAGCATTCGGAGTCGTGCGCGTTGGAGGAGCCATCCTGAAGAGGTTGACATCCATTAGCAACTTGACAGAAAAATATTGAAGCTGAATCAAACGGGTTGAATTGCAACATAAAGTCTTCACATCCAAACAAAATGAACGAATGCATTCCAATTGAAATGGTCACATATCCATAAATTGAGAAGCCACTTAGAATTGAGGTAGAAGAAAAACAACAAGGTACGGACAAGAAAGAATACTTGGTGAGGATTACCCAATCCCAAACCAAATATCCGGGGAAGAAGAACTAGAACTACAAGAATTACCACCTATGAAACTCCCGAACCTTTCCGGTTATGCAATCAGGTGTTGGGGATACAGGGGAAGCATAATATCTTACCCAAATCTAGAAAATCCTACATCCAGCTGTATCCATCCTTCAACACATAACCGAGAAACCTTCGGAAATCATTTACCTCAACCTTCGAAAAGCATCCGTTATACGAGTTATGGCAATACTCCCGAACTCCCGCCCCAGTACTGGGTGGCGTCGAGGTTATCTCACCAACAACTACATAAAAGAGATTTTCGATGTCGGCGAAACTCAGGTATTCCAGAATCTCAACGATAAAATTGTGACGACAACACCTCGGAGCTCAACTCCCCGGGACACTGCCACAACCCCTAAATGACAGGAGGCACCAAGAACAATGTTCTCGTCACAAATCGATCGGAACGATTCCAAGATACCCGCGTGATCCTAAATTCTTTTAGTGAAATTTGAGAAGAGAAGAGTCAAAACTCTACGTCAGGATGCCTTACCAGAGCGATGAAGGGACTGGGGAGTAAAAAGGATTCCTAAACTCTCCGATATATATAATCCTAAATGACTCAAAACATTTTTCTAGACTCAACAACGCCAACGATTCGATCAAGCAGGGGGCTCCTAAGGTCGGGGAAGGCTCTGATTACCAACGTGTAACGCCCTCGATGCGGCTATATCTCCTACGTGTCGAAGCACGACTTAGAGGCATAACCGCATTGAAAGCAATGTCGCAAGTAAGGAAATCTTCACAACAACCCATGTAAATAGATAAAAGGGGAAAATGTACATAGTTGGCTTACACTCGCCACGTCACACAAATACATGAATAACATTACAATCATCCAATACACTCATGGTCCGACTACGGTACCAAATTAAAGATCAATCCCCACATGCGCACGGTCCCCGATCGCCCCAACTGGGCACCACTATTGATCATCTGGGAAATACACGTAGTAACGGTGAGAGTCTTCATCGAACTCCCACTTGAGCTCAAGCGCATCGTCTGGAACGGTATCATCGGCCCCTGCATCTGGTTTGGAAGTAATCTGTGAGTCACGGGGACTCAGCAATCTCGCACCCTCGCGATCAAGACTATTTAAGCTTTTAGGTAAAGGCAAGGTAATATGTGGAGCTGCAGCAAGCGACTAGCATATATGGTGGCTAACCTGTTCGCAAAAGAGAGCGAGAAGAGAAGGCAAAAGCACGGTCGAACAACTATGATCAAGAAGTGATCCTAGAACAAGCTACGTCAAGCATTACTCCAACACCGTGTTCACTTCCCGGACTCCGCCGAGAAGAGACCATCACGGTTACACACACGGTTGATTCATTTTAATCAAGTTAAGTTTCAAGTTATCTACAACCAGACATTAACAAATTCCCACCTGCCCATAACCACAGGCACGACTTTCGAAAGTTCAAATCCCTGCAGGAGAGTCCCAACTTAGCCCATCACAAGCTCTCACGGTCAATGAAGGATATTCCTTCTCCTGAGACATTCCGACCAGACTCGGCATCCCGGTTACAAGACATCCTCGACAATGGTAAAACAAGTCCAGCAACACCGCCCGAATGTGCCGACAAATCCCGATAGGAGCTGCACATATCTCGTTCTCAGGGCACACTCAGATGAGACATCCTACGAGTAAAACCAACCCTCAAGTTGCCCCGAGGTGGCCCCGCAGTCTACTCGGTCGGACCAACACTCAGAGGAGCACTGGCCCAGGGGGGTTTAAATAAAGATGGCCCTTGGGCTACGGAAACCCAAGGGAAAAAGAGGCTAGGTGGCAAATGGTAAAAACAAGGTTGGGCATTGCTGGAGGAGTTTTATTCAAGGCGAACTGTCAAGGGGTTCCCATTATAACCCAACCGCGTAAGGAACGCAAAATCCGGGAACATAACACCGATATGATGGAAACTAGGGCGGCAAGAGTGGAACAAAACACTAGGAAAAAGGCCGAGCCTTCCACCCTTTACCAAGTATATAGATGCATTAAGATAAACAAGATAATATGGTGATATCCCAACAATAAACAATGTTCCAACAAGGAACGATCTCCTAATCTTGTAAGTGCATCTAGTTCCACCCCTAGTTGGTATTGGAGTATTGACGACAAACCTAGTTGAGGGACTAATGTGTTTGTGAGAATTGCAGGATAACACAGGTAGAAGTCCCTCATGATTCGGTTTTACTACCAGAGATGACCCCTAAAAATGTATGAAGACATTGAAGTCAAAGGTGGTATATGAAGATATTCACATTGAAGACTATGACAAGAGAAGACACGATATGAAGCCTATGGAGCTCGAAGACTTAGATTTTTCGTAGTTCTTTTTCTTTTGTGTTGAGTCATAGGAACCACCATACTGTTAAGTGGGGTCCAAGAGAACCAGTCAGAATGACTGAAGTGATGCCTAAACCAAAAACCTATGTCTTCGAGTGAAGACTATGAGAGCGAATCTTGTCCAGAGTCGGACAAGTCAGCTTTGCTTGTAGCCCAAGTAAAGTTGCCGTGTGAGTTTGAAATCTGACCATTGGAACACGTGTCAGTTCCTTAAGTGACCCAGGGTCATTTCGGACAAATCAGGTCGGGTTGCCAAGTGGCTATAAATAGCCCACCCCCTACAACCATAAACGGTTGGCTGCTCAGATTCAGAGTACGACTTTTGTCGTTTGAGAGCAACCCACCTCGAAGCCTTTGAGAGAGAATTCCTTGTGAGGATAAAGCCCTAACCACCCAGAGCCAAAGAGAATTAGGCATCACTTAAGTCTTCTTGTCTGTGTGATCTGAAGACTTATTACACTTGAGGACTGTGCATCCTCCAGCCGGTTAGGCGTCGTGTTCTGAGCATCCAAGAGACATTGTGGATTGCCAATGAACGAAGTCTGTGAAGGTTTGGGAGTCTACCTTGAAGACTTACCAGAGTGATTGGGCGAGGTCTATGTGACCTTAGCTCAAGGGGAATACGGTGAGGACTGGGTGTCCTGAGCTGCGTGTTCAGGACTGGGTGTCCGGGACTGTGTGTCCTAAGGTTTAAATACCTAGCCGCCCTAACCAGACGTACAGTTGTCACAGCAACTGGAATTGGTCCAACAAATCATTGTCTTCAGCGAGTCACTGGTTTCATCTTCCCTTCCCTTTACTTACTTGTGAAGTCATTGTATGTTCGCACTATCTTTTGTCTTCACTGAGTGACTGCGTGTTCTGTGTGGCTTCACAATATCTTCCTATCTGATCCTTACTACATTGATGCTATTAGTCATTGTGCTTTCACTCTATTGAATACTTGACTATGGCTTGCCTAGTGTAGTCTACCTTCCGCTGCAGGGAAATAGGTTTATTTCTATCATTTGTCTTCATAACTTCCACGTTTTGAAGACTTTCATAAAAATCACCTATTCACCCCCCTCTAGTCGATATAACGCACTTTCAATTGGTATCAGAGCAAGGTGCTCCCTTGTTCTGTGTGATTCGGTTTAACCACCTGGAGTTTTAGCTATGTCGACTGCAGGGATAATTAAAGTCTCCGCTGCGTGCCCCATCTTCGATGGAACTGAATATCCCTACTGGAAGAATAAGATGCGCATGCATCTTGAAGCCATTGACGTCGACCTATGGTATGTCATCAAGAACGGCATTCCCAAGGCTGGAGAAGGTGTCACTGCTGCTGATGTCAAGAAGTTCGTTCAAATGGACTCTACTGCCAAGAATATCATCTGTGGTCATCTGACCAAAGGGCAGTATGGCCGTGTGAGTGCTTTGGAAACATCTAAGCTGGTCTGGGACTGGCTCTCCAAGGTCAATGAAGGCGTCTCAACCCAGAGAGATCAGAGAATCAGTGTCCTTCGCAACCTCTTCAACCGCTTAAAGCGAAATGACAATGAGAATGTCCAGCTCACATTTGACCGACTCACTGACATCACAAATGAGCTTCAAGCCCTCAGCGCTACTGAGATCACCAAACATGAAGTCGTCAAGACACTACTGAGATCACTTGATAGTTCGTTTGACACCCTAGCCCTGATGATTCAAGAACGTCCTGATTTCAAGACACTCGATCCGTCTGACATACTTGAGAGGCTCAACACACATGAGTTTCAGCTTTCTGAGAAAAGAGATATCTACGGTCCAAACTATGGGCGAACTCGTGCCTTGAAGGCGAAAGCTGTCTCCTCATCTGAAGAAGAATTTGACAGCAGTTCGGATGATCCTGAAGACATTGGAAGGGAACTTGCTATGCTTGTGAAGAAGTTCCAAAAATTCACCAAGAAGAAAGGTTTCAGAAAGTCTTCCCGATCAAGCTCAAGGAATGATGAAGCTTCTGCTCACGACTACAAGAAGAAAACATGTCACAAGTGCAAGAAACCTGGCCACTTCATCTCTGAGTGTCCACAGTGGGACAATGAGAACAAAAAGAAGAAGAAGAGCAAGGAATATGACTCTGACGACAAGAAGAAGAAGAAATACTCAAAGTCTTCTTCCAGGTCTTCCTCAAAGTCTTCATCACACAAGAAGAGCTCATCTGGCAAGGCACGTGCGTTTGTTGGCAAGGAAATGGACTCAGAGGAGGAGTCCGCTTCTGAGGAGGCGGAGGTGGATTCTGAGGAGGAGTCCGATTCAGGCGTCGCAAGTCTGGCTACAGTATACGTTGCCAAGTCCATCTTCAACACTGAAGACAATGACTTCATCACCGACACCGATGCAAATGACAAGGACTACTCCGCTTCTACCTACTACTTCATGGCACGCGGTGCCAAGGTAAACACACGCACTACTCACTATCAAACATCAAGTGATGATGACTCTGATTATGGTTCAAAACCCAGCTACAAAACACTTGCTAAAATTGCAACTGAACAACAGAAAGCTATGGAACATATTCAAAAACTGTTAGACAGAAGCGATGATCTGTTAGGTGCTGAAATGACTCGATCTGAATCCTTAATTGGAGACATAAAAAATCTTCACGTTAAGTATGTGGAACTTGAAAGTCGTCATGAAACTCTCTCAACAACTCATGAAAAGCTTTCCTATGATTATCTTCAAAGGAAGCAAGATCTTGAGAAATTGAGAGCGGCTCATGAAGATCTTCAAAAGGAAAACGAGTCACTTCGCGCCAAACAGACCAGTTCCGCTCAGGAAGGATTTGAACCACCATGTCTTAAATGCATTGAGCGTGATAATGCTACTTCTGTTGCTGAATGTTCTACTGCTACTACTATTGCAATATCTTCAACTGTTGATGTGGTAACTAACCCCTCTGTTGAGGATACCACTGCTATTGCTGATGAGAATGCTAGGTTGGAGACATTGCTTGAAATAGGGATGTACAAAAGTCTTAAAGGGCATCAGACACTATGTGATGTCCTCAAAAAGCAGATTCTGAACCGAAACCCGAGGAAAGAGGGTGTTGGGTTCGTAAGGAAAATGAATGCTGATGGCTCTTACTGGAAACCTGAGCAGTACCCCAAAAGCACGTGGGTTGCTGCAAAGGAACCTTCAGCAGATCCATCCAATCTATCTGGCTTCACTTGTGCTAACCCCATTATCATTGATGAATCCCTTGATGCAAACTATAAACTGTTTAAGAATCAGAATGGTGAAGTGTTTGCCAGGTACATTGGTACTAACTGAAGGAATGGACTGCCTATGAAGAAGATCTGGGTTCCGAAAAGGTGTCTGGAGAATCTTCCTGTGAATGTCATCATGACACCTTACGTGAAGAAGACAAACCTCAGACCAAAGGCTTCATACGGTCCAAAGGCTTCATACAGACAAATGACTCACCTGAGTCGCACTAACGCAAATGTTTTGCAGGGAAACCATACTCAGGCATATGAATATGAGAGCGGTTCATCAAATCGCCATGTTCATAAGACCAAGAACTATTCTGCTTATTCTTATGAGTACTATTGTCCGCCTGCAAGACTGTTTGCTAGGGCTCCAAAGCCAAAGTTCTCAGATGCTGCACTTAGACTTATTGCTTCTAAGCCACCCTTGAAGATGTGGGTGGCTAAGAAAGCTTAACTCTCTTTTGCAGGGAAAGGTCTCTAGCAGAAAACCAAAATCGTCTGACGCTATTGCTGGGGACCTTAAACATCTTGTAGGGCACAAGATCAAATGCCCAAATGGTCTTACTATGTACTTCGTTCCTGAATCGCTTGCTACTCTCCCTATTAGTCCTAATCTGGATCTAAGCTTTCATAACCCACTGGTTCGTCAAATGTTTTTGCTTCACAATGCTCTTCGTGAAGCCTATCCCCCTAACTGCACTGTAGGGTACGACACCAGCGTCTTCAGAATGGATTATTGATAGTGGGTGTACAAATCACATGACTGGCAAAAGAAGCCTTCTTATGGACTCAACCTTACGTCCATCCGACAAGAGCCACATCACATTTGCTGACACTGGTAAAAGTAAGGTATTGGGTCTAGGTAGAGTTGCGATCTCAAGGGATCAACACATGTATAAAGTCATGCTTGTTGAATCCCTTGGCTTCAACTTAATGTCTGTCTCAATGCTTTGCGATTTAAACATGATCGTAATATTTGGAAAATATCATTGCCTTGTTCTAATGGAATCTGACAAGTCTCTAGTATTTGAAGGCTATCAAAAAGATGATTTGTACGTGGTAGATTTCTCAGCAGGACCACAGCTCGCCGTATGTCTTCTAGCAAAAGCTTCAGAATGCTGGCTCTGGCATCGGAGGCTTGGGCATGCTGGCATGAGGAACCTCCACACCCTGGCAAAGAAGAAGCATGTCATAGGCATCGAGGGCGTCAAGTTCAAGAAAGATCACTTATGCGGTGCCTGTGAGGCAGGAAAGATGATGAGGGCCAAACATCCCTCGAAGACAATCATGACCACTACTCGACCCTTCAAACTGCTTCACATGGATCTTTTCGGTCCCACTCATTACTCAACTCTTACTAATACTTCTTGTCTCTATGGCTTTGTCGTTGTTGATGATTATTCTAGATATACTTGGGTGCACATAATCCTTTACAAGACTGAAGTGCAGGATGTCTTCAGACGCTTCGCCAATCGAGCAATGAACAACTATGGCGCCAAGATAAAGCATATCAGAAGTGACAATGGCACTGAATTCAAGAACACTGGCCTTGATACATATCTTGATACCTTGGGCATTACACATGAATTCTCAGCCCCGTACACGCCACAGCAGAATGGGGTCGTCGAACGCAAGAACAGAACACTCATTGAGATGGCCAGAACGATGCTAGATGAATACAAGACTCCAAGAAAATTCTGGCCTGAAGCCATTGATACTGCATGCCATACAATCAATCGTGTTTATCTTCACAAGCTTCTGAACAAGACATCTTATGAGCTCCTTACTGGCAAGAAGCCAAATGTCAGTTACTTCAGAGTATTTGGCGCCAGGTGCTGGATCAAGGACCCACATCACACCTCAAAGTTTGCACCAAAAGCACATGAGGGTTTTATGCTTGGATATGGAAAGGATTCGCACTCCTACAGAGTCTTCAATATCTTTCATTACAAAGTGGTTGAAACAGTGGATGTGCGGTTCGATGAGACCAACAGTTCACAAAGAGAGCAACTACCAAATGTGCTAGATGAAGTTCCATCCAGTGAATCAATCAAGCTAATGGGAACTGGAGAAATTATACCTTCTAAAGCTCATCCTGAAGAAGAACTTATCATCTCAGCACCTGATCACCATGAAGACAATGCTCAGCCTGAAGACATTCCTTCTAACAACGACAATGATCAGCAAGAGCAAAATCTTCGCCCTGTACATCCTCGCGTTGCCAATGAAGTGCAGATTGAAAGAATAATTGATAGCATCAATGCACCCGGTCCACTCACTCGTTCAAGGGCAACTCAGCTAGCAAATTTCTATGGACACTTCGCATTCGTCTCAATAACAGAACCCAAGAAAGTTGAATAAGCCTTCATGGAATCTGAATGGATTCAAGCTATGCAAGATGAGCTTCAACAGTTTGAGCTGAATAATGTATGGGAACTGGTCAAGCGTCCCGATCCTCGGAAGCACAACATAATAGGCACCAAATGGATATACCGCAACAAGCAAGATGAGCATGGTCAAGTTGTCAGAAACAAAGCTCGTCTCGTTGCTCAAGGATATACTCAAGTGGAAGGCATTGACTTCGATGAAACATTTGCTCCTGTGGCTAGACTTGAAGCCATACGCATACTGCTGGCCTATGCAAATCATCACAACATACTTCTTTATCAAATGGATGTGAAGAGCGCCTTCCTCAATGGCAAGATTGAAGAAGAAGTGTATGTTGCACAACCTCCTGGCTTTGAAGATCCAAAACATCCTGACATGGTATACAAGGTCAACAAGGCACTGTAATGTCCTCAAACAAGCCCCTCGGGCCTAGTATGACACACTCAAATACTTCCTGAAGAGCAAAGGCTTCATACCTAGTTCTCTCGACCCCACTCTCTTCACGAAGACATATGATGGTGAACTGTTTGTGTGCCAAATATATGTGGATGACATTATCTTCGGCTGCACCAATCAGAAGTACAGTGAAGAGTTTGGATATATGATGCAAGAGCAATATCAAATGTCTATGATGGGAGAGCTGAAGTTCTTTCTCGGTCTTCAAATACGACAGCAACGCAACGGCATCTTCATATCTCAAGAGAAGTATCTCAAAGATTGCCTGAAGAAGTTCGGTATGCAAGACTGCAAAGGCTTCACGACGCCAATGCCAGCCAAGCATCATCTGGGTCCTGACGACAATGGTAAAGAGTTCGATCAAAAGGTATACCGCTCCATGATTGGTTCTTTACTTTATCTATGTGCATCTAGGCCAGATATTATGCTTAGTGTTTCATGTGTGCTCGATTTCAAGCGGCACCAAAGGAGTCGCATCACTTAGCTGTGAAGCGAATTCTTCGATATTTGGCTCACACCCCAACTCTAGGATTATGGTATCCAAAGGGCTCAGAGTTTGATCTGGTTGGATTCTCGGATGCTGATTATGCTAGTGACAAAGTTGATCGCAAGTCTACATCAGGCACATGTCACTTTCTGGGACGATCACTTGTATGTTGGTCTTCAAAGAAGCAGAACTGTGTATCTCTCTCCACTGCTGAATCTGAATACATTGCTGCTGGATCTTGCTGCGCTCAGCTTCTGTGGATGAAGCAAACGCTCAAAGACTATGGCATTCATCTGAAGCAAGTGCCACTCTACTGCGACAATGAAAGCGCCATCAAGATTGCCAACAACCCAGTTCATCACTCGAAGACAAAGCACATTGAAATTCGTCATCACTTTCTCAGAGATCATGTTGTGAAGGAAGATATTGATATCATACACGTCAACACTGAAGAGCAATTGGCAGATATCTTCACCAAGCCCTTGGATGAGAAGAGATTTTGCAAGTTACGGTGTGAGCTAAATATCCTGGAATCCTCAAATGTCCTGTGATCAGGCACACATCCTAACCCTTATGCATATTGATGACTTAGATGTGCAACACACGAAGTAAAGTATATCTTCAATCAATGAAGACATACATTCTAAGTGTGAATACATTAATGTGGAATTTGACTTCGGAGCGCCACAATAATTGTGCGCCGTGTCTGGGTCTAATACTTCCTATACGGTGGGTAACGCCACCACCAAATGTTCTATTTTGAAGTGTTTCACTCATGGCGTTACCTTGCTATGTCTTGACATTTGGTTTGGCTTCAATCTCAACATGTCTTCATGATTATCTTCACTATGTTGATTATATATATATACACTAGTGTTCTGTCCTCTACAGCATTCACTTATAGCTATGTCTTCTTGTTGAATCTTTTGAACTAAGTGAATGTGATCGGACCCTAACCTCTCTATGCTATCTATCTCAAACTCTATCTCTCCAAATCATATGCATTCTATTGAAACTGTCGAATGTCTTCTCTGCGTCCTTGTCAGCAGAAGATACAAAGACAAACCTTAAGTCCACTTTCAATGCTCATTCCTCCACATGAAACCCGGAGAAGTAGGAATGACCACCCGACAATCCAGGCGTGCGTGGGACGTGGAACAAACCCCAAAATTCTGCATGATGGTCACATGTTCCTCAGATGCGAATCGCCAGGGGCACCTGTGTAATAACGCAGTGCCGCCCCTGTACCTATAAATACACACTTCACGACGGTCATTATCTCTTCTTCCACTCTCGCACGAACCCTAGCGCCACCGCTAGCCCTCGACGACGCCGGCGACGAAGCGCTTCGCTGCCGCAACCTCTCCGACGCCGTCTTCACGCCGACCGCGGACATCGTCCTCTCCGCCGTCGCCGTAGGTGTCCTCCGTCGCCAAGTTAGGGCGTGGAAGATCGAACTGCTCGGCCTCATCTTCCACTCCGTCTAGCAGTTCTTAGTGTGGTAAATAAAACTTCCTTTTACGGCACCGTTGATCCTATGGCTTTGTCACTTTCTACCACAAGCAGTTTCTATTCACACAAGTTAGATCTCTCTCATACTGCATCTCATAACATGCCTAGTATATTCACTTATGCTTCACAAGGTAGTTAGATTCCTCACTTGTACTGATCTCTGGATTCGTACAAATCTGGAACCAACTCCTTATCTATGAGTGAATGTCTTCGCACGATGAGGTCAATGTCTTCTAAACTGATTTATATTCAAAATCTTCTGAGAATGCATATGACCTCTTCCCCTTCCCTCGCACCTTAATGCTATCACAGGTACATGTCCGTGGGAGAATCCCTTTGTTCTCATAGTCTGCATTCATTTGCAGAATTCTTACAGCATCATATAAATTCTCCCGAAGCAAGTTCCTGTTTGTCCAGCAAGCGAAAATCTTTGAAGCCTTTGAACGTGTTGAAGCCTTTCAGTTTAAAGTTCATGGCTTCAGAGAAATCAGCAAGGAAGGGTGGCAGAAAGCGTCGTGGAGAAACATCTAGAGATCTGCCAGATGACCTCTCAGAACTGTACAAGACAGATCCTGAAGAGGATTACAATCAGCGCAAGACCTGAATCCAATGGATTTGAAGATATTGGGCAGAACAATGGTTCAAATACCGATTTGTAACCCAGAAATATGCTGAGAAAAATGCCATCAAGAGACCGTGGGGAGACATCCTATACAAGAATCTTCAACCCAGGTCCAGAGATGAAGCCATTGAACAAGTCTTCTATCCCTGCATGGTCCGTGGGCCACAGCCTGTTGATGCACACCCATCGTCACTACTATGGTGTCATGACGACATTCTGTTCAAGCGCAACTTCCAGTTTGCCCAGAACTCAGCGAAGCAAAACAAGAAAACATTGGGACTAGACTTCAACCCTGGTCCCTCAACTCCAAGGGCTGATGGCACACGAGATGCAGAACCCAATGTCGTCGGTCCTTTCTACAACCTTGAAGGCCTCATCACCCATATCTTGGTTCAAGGGACTGCAGTGAATGAGCCTGCAGCTGACGCTGAATCAGATGAAGCGCCTGCAGCGCCGAAGCCAAAGAAGTTGAAGAAGCCTAAAGCTTCAAAGCCTGCCCCTTCACCAAAAATCTCACGGGCGAAGCCACTGGCAACTGCACCTCCTGAAGACAGTGTGCAGTCTGAAGATTTATCACGCATCTCCAAGCCCCATAAGGTCAAGATGCCTCTGCCACACACCGGCCAAGAGCTAACAGCTGCTGCCATTCTGCGCAATGATGCCATTGATCTGTCAAGTGATGAAGATCTTGCAGATGACGCTCTTGAGCAACTCATCAAGAGCAAAGAAGAAGCAGAAATCTTCAATGATCTGCCTCTCTTTGATGTAACAATCATCCACAACTTCATTGATGAATGGTTTGACACGCCAAACATCAGCTTCGATGATCTCCAACTACCCATTGGCCTCAGTGTCGCCTTCCATGGCGCCATTGCTTCAGAGTTAGCTATCGCCCAGAGCATTGTTGAACTGAAGCAGAAGATTGACTTTGAGAAATCTCAGTTCAAGAAGCATATGGCCAAGCTCAGTGTGCAAGACGTGAAGAATTTCAAGATTATGCTGCACGAGCTCAAGGAAGCCTTTCTAAAGAAACGTGCATAAGCTCAGAGTTCTCATGCGGGCATGAAGGTCCTGGTTGATAGGTGTGTGCAAGCCTACAATGAGGCTGAGAAGCGCAAGGCCCTTGGGCGTCCTAGCATCGACCCCAGGATGGCTGCCAAGAAGCAAAAGAAGCCCGCTATGGCTGAACCTGAAGCACCAAGGCAGGAGGCAGATCCCCTTGTCTTCCCAACTAGCATGACTGGCCCGAAGCCAAAGGTCTGGTCAATCGCTTCAGAATTGAAGAAGACCAGGACTGCTAAGGCTGAAGCAAGGAAGAGAAAACATCCTGAAGCCTCTGCTACTACTCCCTCCAAGAAGAAGCGGAAGACCAAGAAGGAACGGGCTGCTCCCACAGAGCCCTTGATTGTTGAACCCATTTCCATGGTTCACCCCGACGCCAATCCACAAGAACGTCAACTGACTGTCCATGAGCCTGCTTTCACAGAGGCTCATGAAGCTGAAGACTTTCCAGCAGCTGATCCCATCGCTGCTGAAGACATTGGTCATCATGACCATGTTGAAGATGATGCAGCCCTTCCTCAGCTAGAACACCAACAAGTATCATCGCCTGTGCTAACGCACAGCGAACTCATCAGCATTGGTCGTCCACTGACGCCAATTGCACAGGATGCTTCATGGGCGGATTGCCCACAAGAGAATGAAGACCTTGAGGCCCAGCCAACAGCAACTCCATAGGCATCACCGCATTGCGCAGGCTTCGCAAAGGTCCAAGGCCTCAAGTCTCTGCTGAAGACAATCCGGCTGCATCAGCCGCGGAAGAAGAAGTCTCACAAGTTGCCACTCCCCTGTCCCACCAAGAAGCAGTTCTCGAGGAGAACGTGATTGTGACCGACCCTCCAGCTCGTCAAGTGGAGGTTGAAAATCTTGAGGCTACCACCACCACCACCAATGAAGCCATTGATGCTGTCATGGCTGAAGCTAATGTGGAGCCCTCCCCAACAAAAGCATCAGAAGTCAGCGAAGCCACTGATCCCACTGCTTCTGTTCCTGCACCTGCTGCTGGTCCCCAGTTCGACTATCATGTTGAGCACAGGCCTTAGGTACAGAAGCCAATCCCAAGATTGCCCAGGTTCCCAGGTCCTGCATCAGCACCTGGATCCTTCAATATCAATGGCTTCAGAGCAGACAACACATTCTTCAATAGCTCCAGGAACCCCTACTCAAGGGAAAGGATATCATCTGATTGGTTCTGGAGCTATCCGCAGCGAAGCTATTACTCCTGCATTCTATACAATCAAGGTCGCATCTTCCCCCACAAGCGTCTTGACATTGAAGCTATAGCTGGTCTGCGCTGTCTGGAAGAAGCTCTGGATTGCTTCAAAGAAGTTGGATTGCTGTCATTCGTCACTGACCAAGAGCATTGGAATGAAGAGTTGCTGCTCCAATTCTATGCCACACTTCACATCCGCGGGTATAACAGAGATCCGAAGACTTGGGTCCTGGAGTGGATGACAGGAAACGTTCATCACGAAGCCAAAGCCTTTGACATCATTGAGCTCACTGGTCTGCCCACTCCCGGAGATCTCTACGAATCTGGCTGTCAACTTCACAGTGAAGCTGTGGAAAGCATCTTTCAGAAGCCTGAACCTAACATGAGTCAGATGCTCAGTATGATGAAGCCATTACCCCAAGATGCTGCATATCCCAAAGAGTTCTTTGTTGAAGACCTAGAGTATCTGCCAAGGACTATTTATCACATCATAAGGCGAACTCTCTGGCCCATCAAAGGGCACTCTCCACATGCCAAGCTTGAAGGTGCAATGAAGACTTTGGTCTTCTATATTCTTCATGGAAAATGCTTCAATGCACAGGACTTCTTCATTCGCCAACTTGCTGCATCAGGCTCTGATCTGTTTGGCTTGAAGTTCTACGCCCCATGGGTCATGCGGCTGATCAAACTTCACCCCACTATCTCATATCAGCCATCTACTCGCAATCATCAGATTTTTCTGCCTGATGTGGATATGTCGATTGAAGCCATCTATCCTGAGCCTGCCAAGGAACCCCTAAGTCTTCAGAATGCAGAGCATCAGAGTTTTTCTCAGAACATTGAAGGAGTTGAAGCAGTCGCTCGTGTGTATCCTTTGGCTGGCACTACACGTGCACCGCATCCTGCTCTCACTAAAGCCACTGACAGTACAACTGCTCCACGACCCAAGAAGCGCACTCGTGTTCTCAATGACCGAGAGCTTCTTGTGGCTCTTCATCAGAAACATGATAGGCATCATGACTGGCTGAAGCGTCAAATGCAAAGCCTATTGGTGGATGTTAATCGCATTCGCAATCTTGCCACCAAGAATGCTTTTGTTGCCCATGAAACCTCTCGCCGCACATGGAAAGGACTAACGCTGATGTGTTCTGAAGATGATCTTCAAGAGGATGGCTTCACTGAGCGATTCAAGTTTGACTCCACACCTCCTCGAAGGGCAGTGCTGCGATGAACTCCATCCCTTGAAGACTCTGAGTTCTCTTCCTCTGCTGCAACTGTGAATGCTAGAGTGATCGAGGATGAAGACGATGCTACTTCACCGCCACCTCCTTCAGCACGCCTCGACTCTGCTCCAAGCTCTTCAGCACCGCCAAACACCACCAACGACCCTGCTGCTTCACCTACTCCTCATGGGAACGAGTAGATGCTCTATGTCTTCAAACCTTTTTGGTCCTTACTGACAAAAGGGGGAGAAGCATATGAGGTTGATAGTCTTCAAGCGGGTCCACATGGGCGGGTGCTTTATATTTTGCTTCGTGCTTACAACTCTCGTTTTGCTACATTTGGTTCTTTGAGTTGTAACACTTAAACTCGATGGTCGTCTGCTATTTATCTGCCACCTTGTGTTGCGATGATAAATTCCGCACTTAGATCATTCTACAGACGTCCATTTTCCATTATGCATGTCATTATCTTCATATACTTTCACATGCATAGTGGATTGTCATCATAAGTTGAAGTGGATCTCCACAAGTACAACCTGCCATGTGCATTTGCATTCCAAAAGCAAATTACTTATATGCACATCTTCAGGGGGAGCCCTTGCAACTTATGAAGACAATTCCTTATCCTTTACAATTTCACAGATTATATTCCCTGTTGAAAACTTCAACTAGTTTGTCATCAATCACCAAAAAAGGGGAGATTGTAAGTGCATCTAGTGCCACCCCTAGTTGGTTTTGGAGTATTGACGACAAACCTAGTTGAGGGACTAATGTGTTTGTGAGAATTGCAGGATAACACTGGTAGAAGTCCCTCATTGATTCGGTTTTCCTACCAGAGATGACCCCTAAAAATGTATGAAGACATTGAAGTCAAAGGTGGTATATGAAGATATTCACATTGAAGACTATGACAAGAGAAGACACCACATGAAGCCTATGGAGCTCGAAGACTTAGATCTTTCGTAGTTCTTTTTCTTCTGTGTT
>NC_053028.1:16086179-16097884 GCF_003073215.2 Triticum urartu
CCCCCCCCCCCCCGGTATCCCCGATAAAATCCAGGGCTCATGACCCACGCGATGAATCAGCCCGTGGAAAACCAACTGATCATTTGGCGTGTGGGTTCAGTTGAGATGGATTTAACAACCACCTGTGGAAATGGTAATATTTTTTCGATTCTCCCACATGACCCACTGCATGCCACCGCGTGTGCAGCTTGTGAGGATAACTGGAGTTATCTTACGTATAATGCATGTCTCTAGCATGGTCTTGACATACACCCCAATAGTATATAGTATGAATGATCTTCCCAATCTACCATAGTACTAGTAATAATGTATAATCTCACAATTTAAACTCATGGTACCCTGATTTAGACATTTATATCGGCCAACTGATAAGAACATGCATTGCCCCTTATGGTTGGTGACATGCTCCTTCAACTCCCACTTTCACTGAACTGCCTTTAAAATGCGCCCCATTTCCCCGCCCTCGCCCCCTCTCCACTCAAGAGTGACATACTCACCCTTAAGGCTATTATAGTGGCTAGGATTGCTCAAAATCATTATCAGCCATTGATCGGTCTCTTGTAGGAACATGTATAAGTCTTGAGTATGATCTTGCCCTAGGTCTTGTTCATGAGGTTGAGGGCCTTCACTTTGTTCTTCGGAAGTGTGTGGGCCTTGGGTTGGTGATGGCTCCACTTGAGTGGGGCATTGTCCTTCTCCTTCGGCCACAAGGGGTTCCTCAATGGGTAGGATGAAACCAACACCCATTCTTCTTATGGCTTGAGGAGGAATTTCATCACCTACATCACAAGTGCCACTTTGCTCCACTTGGGAGCCGTTATTCTCATCAAACTCCACGTTACACGTCTCCTCAATAAGTCCCGTGGATTTATTGAGGACACGGTAAGCATGAGAGTTTGTAGCATAACCAACAAATATGCCCTCATACGCTCTAGCCTCAAATTTAGACAACTGAACACCTTTCTTGAGAATGAAACACTTACACCCGAATACCCGGAAGTACTTGAGGTTGGGCTTGTTACCGGTGAGTATCTCATAAGGAGTCTTGTTCAAACCCTTGCGGAGGTAGAGCCGATTTGATGCATGACACGCGGTGTTGATGGCTTCGGCCCAAAAGTTGTACGGAGACTTGAACTCCGCCATCATGGTCCTTGCCGCATCCATCAACGTCCGGTTCTTCCTCTCCGCAACACCGTTTTGTTGAGGGGTGTATGGTGCGGAATATTGATGCTTGATTCCCTCATCACTAAGAAACTCATCCAAGGTGTAGTTCTTGAACTCGGTGCCGTTGTCACTTCTTATTGTCAAGATCTTTGCATTGTGTTGACGTTGTGCTTCATTGGCGAAGTCAATGACGGTTTGTTGGGTCTCGCTCTTCCTCTTGAAGAAATACACCCACGTGTACCTTGAGTAGTCATCCACAATCACCAAACAATACTTTCTACCTCCAAGACTATCGAAGGATGGAGGCCCAAAGAGATCCATGTGAAGGAGCTCCAAAGGCCTCTTTGAATAAATGATAGTCGTGGGAGGGTGAGCCTTCTCATGTAGCTTTCCTTCGATACAGGCACTGCAAGCACGATCTTTAGCAAAACTAACATTCGTTAGTCCACGGACATGGTTCCCCTTTAGGAGACTTTGCAAAGATCTCATATTGACATGGGCTAGACGGCGATGCCAAAGCCATCCCACATCAACTTTAGCCATTAGGCATGTCGCGGTCTTAGTGGGTCGCTCCGAAAAGTTAATCACATATAGACCGTTCTCGACATGCCCAACAAAGGCTACTTTAAGAGTCTTGCTCCACAAGAGGGCCACGGTATCGATATCAAAGAAAGTGGCAAAGCCCATGATTGCAAGCTGACGAACGGAAAGTAAATTGTATGCAAGGGACTCAACAAGCATGACCTTCTCGATCGTGAGATCATGAGAGATGACCACCTTGCCAAGTCCCAATACCTTAGAAGATGAGGCGTCACCCCACTCGACATTGGTGGGCATAGATGGAACCTTGTGCACGTCCACCACCAAGTCCTTGCTTCCGGTCATATGATTTGTAGCTCCGCTATCGAGCAACCATGATCCACCACCGGAAGCAAACACCTGCAAGAGATCAATGCTTGGTTTTAGGTACCCATTTTGTAATGGGTCCTTTGATGTTAGTAACAAGGGTCTTAGGAACCCAAATAGACCATTCAACGTGCTCATGAAGAGAACCAACAAATTTGGCATAAACATGCCCATCACTAGCACGGCACAACACATAAGAAGGATTAAAATCGCCGGCTTTGTTGGGTGTGGTGACATTGCCCTTCTTGACTTTGTTCCTCTTCTTCTCCTCGGGGACACTTTCTCCCGCCCTCACAAAGGTTTGCATGAGGGGAGGAGGTCGTTTGGTCTTGTCATTCTTCTTCTTGTTTTTGGAGTCGGAGACGTACCCAACCCCTTCCTTCGCCACACCTCCCTTTTGGTTGATCAAGAGATCATTGAGGTTCTTCTTGCCTTGTATTCAAGTCGCAAGGCCTCTCTCAAGTTGCTCTCTTCAACTTAGCATTTTCCTCAACAAGATGTATATGCTCACAACACGGGTTAGTAGCATTTGCATTATCAATTAAAACCATATGAGGAAAAGTTGCTTTCTCCTTAGTTAGCTTCACTTGGAGTTGATCATGAGACTCCTTGAGACTAGCGTGAATACCCTTCAAGGCCTTGTGGGCCTTGTCAAGTATATCAAACTCCTCTTTGAGTCTAGCAAGATCAACTCCGAGTTTGGCCTTCTCGGAATTTAGCACACGAGAAACAACGAGGGCATGATCATAATCTTTCTCTAACTTAGCATGATCAACGTTGTATGACTCCTCAAGAGCCAAACGAAGACCACGCTCTTCCTCAAGAGCATTGGAAAGGTCCGAAATCTCATCGGCATAGTCACGACTATGTCCTTCCATCTTTGAGATGGTGTCTTCGTGGGCCTCGATCATGTCATTGGCCTCGCCAAGTTGTTCCAAGAGAGCAACAAAGTGCTTCTTGGATTTTCCCTTGAGTTTGCCCATAAAGGCCTCAAACTCGTTAGCCTCCACATTAACTCCCTCAACTTCATTAATGCTCTCCGATGGGGAAGGATGATTAATGATGGTAGTTTTGATGTTGGAGGTTACCTTGTTGGTGGCTTTTGCCATGAGGCACTTGGCGTTGATGCTCTCGTTGGGTGAGTCGAAGAGAGACACTCGTGATGTTGTGGCAATGGCGACGGAGGCCATGGCAACCGACTCATCATCTTCATCATCGTCATCATCCTCATTGTACTCTTCTTGCACAACCAAGGCCTTGGGAGGAGTCTTCTTGGTGAAGTTGTTCTTGTTGGGGAACGACTTGGCCTTGTCCTTTCGAATGAGTTTGCCACCATTGTCTTCCCTCTTCTCATACGGGCATTCCGCAACGAAATGACTCACGTTGCCGCAATTGTAGCAAGTCCTTACACGTTGCTTGCCCCTCGTGCCACTCGAGGTGTTTTTGCTAAAGTTGTTCCTCGAGTTTTTCTTGCTCCAAAATTGCCTTGAAGCAAGTGCCATGTGTTCATGATATGCATACTTTGTATCTTCGGGGTTGCTCTCCTCCTCTTCCTCTTCTTCTTCTTCCACGGTGAGCTTGGCCTTCAAGGCAAGGTTAGACTTCTTTCCCCGTTGAGAACGGAGCACCGCATTGTCGGCGGTCTTGTCCAAAATGTTCATGGCCACAAACTCATCCAACACCTCGCTTGAGGTCAAAGTGTGGAAGTCCGGTCTTTGGCGGATGACGGAGGACATGGCCTTGTGGTAGGGCATCATTGCCTTGAGGAATTTGCGCTTGATCCAATTGTCATCCGTGTCCTTGCTCCCGTGATCTCGTAGTGAGACCGCGAGTTTGGTGACTCTCTGATAAAGCTCACGAGGTTCTTCATCTTCCTTCATTGCAAACTCATCGGCCTCATCTTGTACCACTTCATAGTTGGAGCGTTGAATGCTTGCGCTTCCCTGGTAGAGAGACACAACACAATGCCATGCATCTTTGGCCAAGGCGAAGGGACGAAGATGAGGTAGGTCTTCGGGTGGAATTGCATCTTGAATGATGAAGAGAGCATTCTCATTGAATTGATTGTCCGCGGCTTCTCGAGGAGTGAAGTTGCTTGGATCATGTGGGTAGAAACCTTCTTCAATGATTCTCCAAAGGTTAGTGTTCACATGATTTAAATGACGTTTAAAGCGGTAAACCCAAGAATCAAAATCCTCATTTTTCACAATCTTAGGAGGAGGACCGGCATGATTCAAATGAGTAGAAGGAACCGGTCCACCATACACAAGTGGTGGTTCCACATGGGCAAAGATGCCGGTGCCATTCTTGCCACTAGAAGAAGGAGCCTTTTCACTACTAGCTTCCCCCTTGTCGGGGATAGCATCCGACACCTTGTTGGTGGGATCCCCCACTTTCAACGGTGCGGTGGATAGTTTGAGCCCCTCAAGAAATTTAGTAAACATGTTTTCAACTTCGGTCGTCATGGAGGTTTTCAATGTCTCCAAGGCTACATTGAACTCCTCACGAGAGACCAAAGTTCCCCCATCGCCCGTAGACGAGATAGGATTCACACCGGAGTGTTCCTCCGCTCCGTCTACGGTACCAACCATACTCTTTGGACGGTGAAGTCCTTAATAAAGAGACGAGGCTCTGATACCAATTGAAAGGATCGATATGGTTGACTAGAGGGGGGGGGGTGAATAGGCAACTACCAATTTTTAGCTTTTCTTTACCAAATTAAACTTTGCATCAAAGAAGGTTGTCTATATGTGCAGCTAGGTGAGCAACCTATATGATGCAACAACAACAAGCACACAAGCAAGCAAGGGAACAAACACTAAAGAGCATGCACAAGTGAAGGTAAGAGATAACCAAGAGTGGATCCGGTGAAGACGAGGATGTGTTACCGAAGTTCCTTCCTTTTGAAGGGAAGTACGTCTCCGTTGGAGCGGTGTGGAGGCACAATGCTCCCCAAGAAGCCACTAGGGCCACCGTATTCTCCTCACGCCCTCACACAATGCGAGATGCCGTGATTCCAACTATTGGTGCCCTTGAAGGCGGCGACCGAACCTTTACAAACAAGGTTGGGGCAAACTCCACAACTTTATCGGAGGCTCCCAACAAGACCACGAAGCTTCACCACAATGGAATATGGCTCCGAGGTGACCTCAACCGTCTAGGGTGCTCAAACACCCAAGAGTAACAAGATCCACTAAGGATGAGTGGGGGAATCAAAAATCTCTCGGTGGAAGTGTAGATCGGGACCTTCTCAGCCACTCCTGAGCAAATCAACAAGTTTGGTTGGCTAGGGAGTGAGATCGGGCGAAAACGGAGCTTGGAGCAATAATGGAGCTTTAATGGTGGAAGAGATAGGTCAAAGGGGGGAAGAAGACATCCTTTTATAGTGGGGGAACAATCCACCCGTTACCCCCCACTCAGCCCCGCAGAGAGCGGTACTACCGCGGGGGCAGGGCGGTACTACCGCTCCAAAGCGGTACTACCGCTCCATCTCAGCGGTACTGCCGCGCTACAGGAGAAGGGGCTGGGGCTGGGACCCAGAGCGGTACTACTGCGGAGGCAGGGCGGTACTACCGCTCGCAAGCAGCACTACCGCCACTACTACTGCAGCTAGTACCGTAAAACCCGACACGAGAAAATGCGCACTAGAGTCGAGGCGGTAGGAACACGGAGCCACAGCGGTACTGCGGCTGAGGCCACCAGCGGTACTACCGCTCCGAGGAGCGGTACTACCGCTTGCTGAGCTTCAGCCGTACTACCGCTATACTGCAGCTAGTGCCGTAAAACCCGACACGAGAAAATGCGCACTCGAGTCGAGGCGGTAGGAACACGGAGCCGCAGCGGTACTAGAGCTGAGGCCATAAAGCGGTACTACTGCTCCGAGGAGCGGTACTACCGCGCCGAGGAGCGGTACTACCGCTCCTAGGAGCGGTACTGCCGCTTAGTGAGCCTCAGCGGTACTACCGCTGTGGCCCGGTACTACCGCTGGGTCCAGGAAAAACCACAAAGGGAGAAGAGAGAAGCTCCATAGAGACGGAGAGAAAACGGTGGGAGAGAGAAGAACGTGTACGTGTTGATTCCACCCAAACCATACCGAAGCAGATCCCCTCTTGATAGTACGGTGACTACTACGAAACTTAGTCCACCAACAAAGTCACGAAGGAAGCTACACCGTCTTGAGTAGAGCGCCGAGGGGAAAAAATCATTGCGTGCCAAAGGATGAATATCTGAAAGAAACCAAAGCACCCGATTAGTCCGCAAATGCATTGTCATCAATCACCAAAACACCGTAGGGATAAATATGCCCTTACAATCTCCCCCCTTTTGGTGGATTGATGACAATACGGGATTTGCATAGAAAAGAGTAGACATAGAATGCAAGAGAACCCATGCCTCTAAAAATAGACAGGCTCCCCTAGATGTTGTGCACATTCGATAAGTGCTTTGGACTGCACGGCACACATGCTAGGATCACGGCTCCCCCTATATTTTAGAGACCAACAACCTAAGCAAGATATATGAAAACAATATATATGATAGGATAAGCATGCAAGCTATAAGATACTATAGGATAAGCATGCAAGCTATATATGATAGGATAAGCATGCATAGCACATAAATAAGATAACACAGGTAGCATATGTCTTACACCATATGTTTGGAACTTAGGTCTCACAAGCACAAAACCAAACAACGAGAAAGCAAACGAACGACACAAAGACACACTCGCAAGCACAAATCCCTAAACTCTCTCCCCCTTTGGCATCGAGACACCAAAAAGGGAGGGGCAGAGAGGGACACGAAGATTCCAGGTGATGGGCGAGGAAGGTCCTGAACATCACATCTCTGCATCTTCATCATGGGTTGAACAGTGCTCGGCATCGGAGTCGGTCCAGTGGCAGTTCTGATGAATCCAGTCCTCCTCTTCAGTGATCTGTCCCTCAGACCCACTGACAACTGTGGCTCCCAACTGACGCATGATCTCCTTGTGACGCGTCCTGGCATTCTTCTCCGCCACATGAGTCATATACTGACCATGGGACTCCATGCAGAAGAGCTTCTTCATCTTGCGCTTGAGCTTCTGGGCTCAAGATGGTTCTGCACTGGAGTGGCTAGCGTCCTCATCGTGGGCATCAGGAGCAGCCTCACCCTCAGTTCCCATGGCAGCAGCAGCAGCAGACGGGCCCCCCGTGGCAGCAGTAGCAGAAGGACCCCCTGTGTGAGGCGCTGACCAGTTGTCCTTCTTCCTCAGGAGCTTGATCTCATGTGACACCAACTCTCCAGTTTCTAGCAGCACTCTGGGATAAGTCTGTGCCCAGGCCCTCTCAATGAGCCTCATGATGAAGGGACCATAGATAGGACACTTGCGCTCAGACACGGCAGATACAAGTTCTGACCACATGACATGAGAGATATCCAGGCTTTCTCAAGTGTTTTCTTCCTTCTCATGCTGACAGAAAAGGAGCATGTCCACGAGGTAGGAGTGAACCTGATCCAGATTCCCAATGCGAGGGAAGAGAGTCTCACGGAATATGCGATGAAGAATGTCTAGATACGGACACAGCTCGTAGGTCTTCTTCTCAGTGACAGGGTGAACCTTCACAGTGCAGTAGGGCCAAAGAGCTTGCTTGTGGGTGGAAGTAGCATGGCGGTGAGGACGGAAACCGACAGGAGTCTCAAGCCCGTTATCCACCACATCAAGTAACTCCATGAACGCCCCCCACTTGACAGAAAGCCGCTTGCCATTGGTCATCCAAGTCAGAGTCCTGTCGCTATCTGTTCCAAGATGGACGGTGGCAAAGAATTGAGCCAACAAATCCGCATCAAAATCCTTGTTGAACTGCATGATCCTGAGAATGTTCAGCTGAGTGCACATCTGAAAGGCTTCTCCAAAGTACTCTGGATCCTTCTCCATAGCATCGGTGTCAATGGAGCGAACATCAACATAGAGATTCTTCTTGGCCTTGATCACATCAAAGTAGATGGCAAACTGAAAGCGGTTCCAGAACGGACGGTTGACCAAAGTGGGTTCTTGGTCCACCGTATAGGGGTTGCGGCGACGCTTCTCCCAAAACTCCTTGCTGGTCATCTCAGTCATAGGCTTCCCTTTTGGCTTGTTGGCGGCTCGCTTCGAGTGCTGAGGTGGTGGAGAAACAGTTGCAGAAGCACTTGCTGGAGGCGGTTGGGTGCTCGAGGAACCACCGGCAGGCTCTGAGGTCCGGTAGCGCTTGGAGGTGGCACGCCCGGGGTTGATGCGGCGACCTTGTTGCTCGGGTATGTCATCACCTGGAGCCAAACACAAAACGGAGGCAAAACAACCAGAAGAAACGAGCATAAGCCAACAAACACAACAAAAAGATCAAGGGAAGGTAGGAAAATGATGGAAATTGGCATGCAGCGGTAGTACCGTGATCAGCGCGCGGTAGTACCGCCCCAAAGGGAGCGGTAGTACCGCCCTAGGCCAAGAGGTAGTACCGCTCCAAGGGGAGCGGTAGTACGGCTTGAGGCGGATACACAGCAGTTTCAACGCGCGAGGCGGTGAGACAGTGGTTTCCTACTACCGTGGACAGATCCGGCACTACCGGCCTACCAAATTCAAAAATATTCCCGCCAAACATCAATCTAGATGATCTAGTTGCCTTCTCCAACCAACTCAAGCCTAGATTTAGCCAAAAATCTAGAGATGCAACCACCATTGCCCCTAAGCACAAGATCTAAAAGCAAGACCAAAATAGAGAAGGAACGTGGGAAATACCGGCATCCATGGAAAGAGGACGAGGTGGGGATTGACTCCACCGAAGGAAATGGGGAGGAACGCCCCGGAGGAGGAGATCCACCGGAGCCCTTCCGCGGCGGAACGGTGCTGGAGAGAGAGAGGCACGAGGGGGCGAGCGAATGGGTATGGGGGAGAAGAAACCTCCCCCTGCCCCGATAAAAAAACCTTCAGCCCCCGTCCCGCAGCGGTAGTACCGCGCTGGGGCGCGGTAGTACCGCTCATAGGCGGTAGTTCCGCTCTGGTGTGGCGGTAGTACCGCTTACACGGTAGTACCGTCCATCACCAGCTGTAGTACCGCTTATCAGCGGTAGTACCGCTCGCCAGCAGCGGCAGTACCGCCCAGCACACCGCGGCAACTAGACTACATGGCTTAGCTCAAAAAAACAGAAACCCGCAACAAAAAGCAAAGGAACACATCAGCAAGAGGCCAAGAAACCTCTCTTCAAGAGAGGGCGGTGGCCGAAGCCACCTATGTTTGAGTCAAGAGGTATGGCGCCGCGAAGATTTTAACCTTGGGCCCATGACCAAAACTCGTCTTTTGAGCACACGTTCCATCAGCAATGACTAAAGTGAAAGACTTGATCAATTTATGCATAATGGGGGGAGGGAGAGTTCATCGAGAGAACAACACTCCCCCTATGTCCATTCCTACACCTAAACTAGACACCAAATTGAGCGTGGTAGGGTGTGCACGGGTTCAAGCAACATTGCTCGAATCAATGATATTTAGCTCATGCCTTAACTCGCGAAATCTTGCTTCATCCAAGGGCTTCGTGAAAATATCTGCAAGATTGTCATGAGTGTTGACATAGTTGAGCTCGATCTCTCCTCGCCTAATGTGATCCCGGATGAAGTGATACCGAATCTCAATATGCTTCGTCTTGAAGTGTTGCACCGGGTTGAGAGAAATCTTGATGGCACTTTCATTGTCACACCAAAGAGGCACTTTGTCACAAGTGACACCGTAATCCTTTAAAGTTTGCCTCATCCATAAGAGTTGTGCACAACAACTACCGGCCGCAACATACTCCGCTTCGGTGGACGAGAGAGACACACAACTTTGCTTTTTGGAAGACCAACTTACCAACGAGCAACCAAGGAATTGACATCCTCCGGAAGTGGACTTCCTATCCACTTTGTCTCCCGCCCAATCGGAATCCGAGTACCCTACAAGCTTGAAGTTTGATCCTCTTGGGTACCATAAGCCAAAGTTTGGGGTATGAGCCAAATATCGAAAGATTCGTTTGACAGCCACATAGTGACTTTCCTTAGGTGCGGCTTGAAACCGTGCACAAATTCCCACACTCAACATGATGTCCGGTCTAGATGCACAAAGGTAAAGCAAGGATCCAATTATGGAGCGGTATACCTTTTGATCCACCACTTTACCATTGGGATCTAGATCAAGTTGGCACTTGGTGGGCATTGGGGTGGGAGCCGGCTTGACGTCACTTAGCTTGAATCTCTTGAGCATGTCTTGTGTGTATTTGGATTGATTGATGAAGGTTCCTTCTCTTCTTTGCTTCACTTCAAACCCTAGAAAGAACTTCAACTCCCCCATGGAGGACATCTCGAACTTTGAGGTCATGAGAGCGGCAAATTCCTCATTGAAAGCTTTGTTAGGAGAACCAAAGATAATATCATCAACATATAATTGGCACACAAACAACTCCCCTTTGACCTTCTTTGTAAAAAGAGTGGGGTCGATTATCCCAACTTCAAACCCACGGTCTTGTAACAACTCGGTAAGGTGGTCATACCACGCACGTGGGGCTTGTTTAAGGCCATAGAGTGCCTTATCGAGTTGATACACATGATCGGGAAAGTAGGGATCCTCGAACCCGGGGGGTTGCTTGACGTACACTAATTCATTAATGGGACCATTAAGAAAAGCACTCTTCACATCCATTTGATGTAACTTAAAGTTATGATGAGAAGCATATGCAATCAACATGCGAATGGATTCAAGACGAGCAACGGGAGCAAAGGTTTCACCGTAGTCGATACCCTCGACTTGGGAGTAGCCTTGTGCTACCAAACGAGCCTTGTTGCGAATGATAATCCCATGGGCATCTTGCTTGTTCTTGAATATCCACTTGGTTCCAATGACATTGTGGTTCCCCGTTGGCCTTGGCACCAATCTCCACACTTTGTTGCGCTCGAAGTTGTTGAGTTCTTCATGCATGGCATTGAGCCAATCCGGATCTTCGAGCGCCTCATAGACCTTGTGAGGTTCCACACAAGAGACAAACACGTGATGCTCACAATAATTTGCTAATTGTCTACGAGTGCTTACCCCCTTTCTTAAGCTTCCAAGCACGTTCGTCATGAGATGATCCTTGGTGGAGAGCTTGGAAGCAACTTTGGCGGCACGACGCTCTAATTCCTCCTCGTCGGTGAGTTGAGGAGCGGTTACTTGATCATCTTGAGCGTCGTCATGAACTTGTTCTTGGTCTTGAACTTGCTCGAGGGAGAGGACTTGACCTTGGGCATCACTTGGTGTGTCAACACCGTCTTGAGTATGATCTTGCCCTAGGTCTTGTTCATGAGGTTGAGGGCCTTCACTTTGTTCTTCGGAAGTGTGTGGGCCTTGGGTTGGTGATGGCTCCACTTGAGTGGGGCATTGTCCTTCTCCTTCGGCCACAAGGGGTTCCTCAATGGGTAGGATGAAACCAACACCCATTCTTCTTATGGCTTGAGGAGGAATTTCATCACCTACATCACAAGTGCCACTTTGCTCCACTTGGGAGCCGTTATTCTCATCAAACTCCACGTTACACGTCTCCTCAATAAGTCCCGTGGATTTATTGAGGACACGGTAAGCATGAGAGTTTGTAGCATAACCAACAAATATGCCCTC
>NC_053028.1:16098884-16121457 GCF_003073215.2 Triticum urartu
CAACAGCAGGTTCAATCTCTACATCATTATCATTGCTAGGTTGAGCATCGACATGAACATCATCATTAATATTATCACTAGGTTCATGTTCATTACCAGATTGTGTTTCAGCATCGAAGATAGAAATATCATTAGGATTCTCAGGTGTGTCTACAACAGGTTCACTAGAAGCATGCACAGTCCTATCATTTTTCCTTTTCTTCCTTTTCGAAGGACTAGGTGAATCAATATTAATTCTCTGAGAATCTTGCTCAATTATGTTAGGATGGCCCTCAGGATACAAAGGTTCCTGAGTCATCTTACCACCTCTAGTCATATCTCTAACAACATTATCATTTTTCTTATTATTTAATTCACTGAGCAAATCATTCTGAGCTTTAAGTACTTGTTCTACTTGAGTGGTAACCATAGAAGCATGTTTACTAATAAGTTTAAGTTCACCTTTAACACTAGCCATGTAATCACTCAAGTGTTCAATCATATAAGCATGATGTTTCAATTGTCTACCAAAATAAGCATTAAAATCTTCTTGCTTAACCATAAAGTTATCAAATTCATCCGAACATTGACTAGCAAACTTAGCAGGAGGGATTTCAGCTTTATCATATCTATAGAGAGAATTTACCTTTACTACCTGTGTCGGGTTATCAAGACCATGTATTTCTTCAATAGGTGGCAAATTAAGACCATGTATTTCTTCAACAGGCGGTAAATTCTTAACATCCTCAGCTTTAATACCTTTTTCTTTCATAGATTTCTTTGCCTCTTGCATATCTTCAGGACTGAGAAATAGAATACCCCTTTTCTTCGGAGTTGGCTTAGGAGTTGGTTCAGGAAGTGTCCAATTATTTTCATTGGTCAACATATTATTCAATAGAATTTCAGCTTGATCAACTGTTCTTTCCCTGAAAACACAACCAACACAACTATCCAAGTGGTCTCTGGAAGCATCGATTAGTCCATTATAAAAGATATCAAGTATTTCATTTTTCTTGAGAGGATGATCAGGCGAAGCATTAAGTAATTGGAGAAGCCTCTCCCAAGCTTGTGGGAGACTCTCTTCTTCAATTTGCACAAAATTATATATTTCCCTTAAAGCAGCTTGTTTCTTATGAGCGGGGAAATATTTAGCAGAGAAGTAGTAAACCATATCCTGGGGACTACGCACACAACCAGGATCAAGAGAATTAAACCATATCTTAGCATCACCCTTTAATGAGAACGGAAATAATTTAAGGATATAATAGTAGCGAGTTTTCTCATCATTAGTGAACAGGGTAGCTATATTATTTAATTTAGTAAGATGTGCCGCAACAGTTTCAGATTCATAGCCATAAAAAGGATCAGATTCAACCAAAGTAATTATCAGGATCAACAGAGAAATCATAATCCTTATCAGTAATAAAGATAGGTGAAGTAGCATAAGCAAGATCATATTTCAGTCTAGCATTCAGAGATTTTTATTTAAGCTTAGGTAATGATTTCTTAAGATCAGATCTATCATTGCAGGCAAGAAAGTCTCTAGCAGTTTCTTCATCCATAACATAACCCTCAGGTACAACAGGCAATTCATATCTAGGGGGAGAATCTTCATCATCACTTTCATCAATATTATTAGTTTCAATAATTTCATTCTCTCTAACCCTAGCAAGTTGTTCATCAAGAAATTCACCTAGTGGCACAGTAGTATCAAGCATAGAAGTAGTTTCATCATAAGTATCATGCAAAGTAGAAGTGGCATCATCAATAACATGCGACATATCAGAATTAATAGCAGAAGCAGGTTTAGGTGTCGCAAGCTTACTCAAAACACGAGGTGAATCAAGTGCAGAGCTAGATGGTAGTTCCTTACCTCCCCTCGTAGTTGAGGGAAAAATCTTGGTTCTTTGATCTTTCAAGTTCTTCATAATGATAAGAAAATATAAATCCCAAGTGACTCAAAGAATAGAGCTATGCTCCCCGGCAACGGCGCCAAAAAATGGTCTTGATAACCCACAAGTATAGGGGATCACAATAGTTTTCGAGGGTAGAGTATTCAACCCAAATTTATTGATTCAACACAAGGGGAGCCAAAGAATATTCTCAAGTATTTGCAGCTGAGTTGTCAATTCAACCACACCTGGATAACTTAATATCTGTAGCAAAGTGTTTAGTAGCAAAGTAATATGATAGTAGTGGTAACGGTGGCAAAAGGTAATATTTTTGGGTTTTATAGTGATTGTAACAATAGCAACGGAAAAGTAAATGAGCGAAGAACAATATGTGGAAATCTCGTAGGCATTGGATCGGTGATGGAGAATTATGTCGGATGTGATCATTCATGCAACAGTTATAACATAGGGTGACACAGAACTAGCTCCAATTCATCAATGTAATGTAGGCATGTATTCCGAATATAGTCATACGTGCTTATGGAAAAGAACTTGCATGACATCTTTTGTCCTACCCTCCCGTGGCAGGGGTCCTATTGGAAACTAAGGGATATTAAGGCCTCCTTTTAATAGAGTACCAGACCAAAGCATTAATACATAGTGAATACATGAACTCCTCAAACTACGGTCATCACCGGGAGTGGTCCCGATTATTGTCACTTCGGGGTTGCCGGATCATAACACATAGTAGGTGACTATAGACTTGCAAGATAGGATCAAGAACTCACATATATTGATGAAAACATAATAGGTTCAGATCTGAAATCATGGCACTCGGGCCCTAGTGACAAGCATTAAGCATAGCAAAGTCATAGCAACATCAATCTCAGAACATAGTGGATACTAGGGATCAAACCTACAACTAGAACTAACCGAACTTCGCAATGTTTGAAACTCGAGTCTAACCGTGCCGGATATCCACCAACTCCCGCACCGTCCAGCAAGCAGTATGATTAGGTCACGTGACTCACTGTCTACGAATGTGTGTAGATGACCCAATCGGGTTACATGAAATTGGATGCAGAGGAAGCGTTCGATGATGCGCATATTTGTAAACAGCACGTGGTTGTCCAGGGTACGCAATGTGACGTCCCAGTTTACCGCCTGGACCGAGATGTGTCTCCTCAGTGCGCGCTACCCCGATACGGATGCAGTACGAGTAGGCATATAGCCCCCGCCACGCGAGAGTGGTCCATTCAGATAGCTCTAGAACCGGCAAGCCCTTCTCTGAGTTAGTTCTGGAAAGAAACACCGCACTGGAAGCCGCGTCTGAATTTTTTTTTCTCAAATCACCCACGAGACCCGATACGAAAGGTTTACGCAGGGTCTTAATCTGAAAAAATCCTTGGAACGGGTCCCTGCTGCACGTCTGCGCCTGTGTCTCCGTTGTGCCGTATCCTGGACGGGTGTAGCATCGATGGTCATCTGTAAAAGAGAGGAACTTAGCTGAAAAGTTGTCGTGCAAAAGGTAGGTTATACTAAATAAACCATGTACAGTTCAAGATGAGTAAAGTTGAGCCTAATTGTCACTTGTTTACACGCGTTGAGCCCCTTGTATTGTTATAGGGGTATAGCCATCAAACCTGTATCAATTATATATAGCTACACCGGACTCGTCTAACCGTGTCCGTGGTCTTAACGACCTGTCAGATGCTCTAGTTGGTGAGGCCGTCTAGTGTGCGGCTGCCAAGGCAGCCGCACGGTCTTCCGCGCGCAAGGAGCGCTCAATATTTCCATTTACTGTAATGATGCCACGTGGACCGGGCATCTTAAGCATGAGAGAAGCGTAATGCGGTATTGCGTTAAAGCGAGCGAAAGCTTCGCGTCCGAGTAGTGCTTGATAGCCACTTTGGAACGGAGCGATGTGGAAGGTTAAATTTTCGCTGCGGAAGTTATCGGAAAGCCGAATATAACCTCTAGTAGCAGGGAGCCCGTGCAATGGGCTTCTGGGCCTGGCGTTACTCCTTTAAAGGTAGTATTGCTATGGCTAATTTTTGTTGGGTCTATCCCCATTTTGCGGACTGTGTCCTGATATATCAGGTTTAAACTACTGCCCCATCAGGACTCGTGTGAAGTGGTATCCGTCAATTATCGGGTCTAACACGGCAGCCCATCCTCTGCCAGTATACTTAGCCGTAATCACATATGTCCGCATGTGAGACCTGTGGTAATGGTATTCAACTATCAATTCAGTGTCATGGTCGCGTGATGAAACCTACTATCATAAGGACCTTCAGCTGCATCAAAAATGACACCGAGGCACTATTGCGCCTGGCTAATTCTGGGTCTGACAAGTAACGAGTTACGATGCGTATGGATATCCCGGGTGGGCCATCTGTAAGAGTGTGCAAGTTGAGGAAGAGTCTCACACACCAAGGGCAGGGTGAGATAGAGGTCGTTGCGAGAAGAGTAGCTGGACTGTATCCGTCTTAGAGGAGAGTACGTGGACTCCTGAACCGCATCTTGTTTCCTAGCCCGCATGACGTTAGATGAGTCACGCGACAGCGATCTGTTGAGATATATAAGAACCTAGTTGGTGTAAGTATTTGTCGTTCCACATGGCAGCCGGACGAGCTATCGGTCTATCGCGTCTCTTCAGTTACTCAATAATCTACGGCGCAACTGGATGCTCATTTGGTTTGCGTGTACTATTATCACTGCCCCTTGTGGTTCGGCCGGATATGGTAGAGAACTTTCTTCGGGAGTCCGAGCTCTGCATGAAAGACACCAAGACATACATCCGATATTACTGGGGTAGTTGTATTGCGGCACGGGTTATGCATTCGGAGTGGTGACCGCTGTTGGGATTTGGCATATTTGCCGCTGAAGATATCTAGTATCTGTTATCGTAAGTCATGCAATCTCACACACTCCTGTAACTTATGGTGCGTTTTACTCGCCAGGGCAAGCATCTTATGGCTGCAGTGTCTCGCTGAGTGGCACTCTGGATATCGTACACGAGTATCATTACCCCGCTCCACTAACTCATTTAGCGACTCATCTGCTTGCAACGGGCGGATATGCATTTGGACCTATATTACTCCGGAGAGGCGCGCAGTAGATACTCTTTTCCGAGCTGCGCTGCGCACGGTGGACTTACTCTTGAATTACTGTATCGATTGCGCGCGACATGTACTTCGAGACAAACACTGGGAGTCGCTGAGAGCACACCTGTTGCGAGGCTCAACACCTATTTATGATATCCCATTGCCTCAGTTCCGTATGTGACCGTTTGGCATGCAAACACAAAGTGTCTACCGTTTCCAGTCGAGTAGAGTAATGGGCTTGTTTCGGAATGAGTTGGCCATGATCTCGCCCATATTTGTCATGATGTACCTCGGTCTTCTTTCTTTGGGAGGCGACGGTGCTGGAACACAGACCAATTGGTCAAACCTCGAGATCGGCTTGGTTGCATTGAGAGGAGATAGCTGCTAAGAAGAAGGCTAGTATCAAGCGCGATTCTACCGGTGACTAAACTGGAAGCGACATCATGCACACTAACCCGACTATTTTACTCGGTTCGGTTTAAGGATGAGATGAAACCTGTTTCAAGAAGCTTCGGGCTGACTCTCCCCTCCTCCGGGCTTTGTGATTTGCAGTATATCCAAAACCGTCAAAAACGTACACATGCGCTGCGTCACCTCGGATATGGTATAGGTGCTTCTAGCAGGGTGTATCCGATGGTAGTCTATTAGGGTCGTTGATTGAGATTATGAGTGCATTTAATCTGGCCAGGAAAAAAGTTAAAGCAGTTCTCGTCACTGCGCTCGAGTACCTATGCGTTCAGAGATCTGGGAGAATGTGTCGTGTGGTCAGTGGGGCTTCTTTAACGCAGTCCGCCGGACTGGCCCCTTCTGAGCTTGAGGGAGTATAATGGTTAAACCATTTGATCCCACGAAGCAGACCTAGGAGCCCTTTCGGCTACCGTCCACATGTCGAGGCTCACAATGGAGTGGAATTAGAGGATATTGATCGAGGGTATGTATCCACTAATACTGCGACAGAACGCACGTAAAGAGCAGGAGCTCCTAGTCTGGCCGCGCGGTAATCGTATTCCGAGCCTCATATGTGGTTATATTCGAGGGGATCTGGAAGACCGCTATCCTGAGAGACAAATTCAGTGGAATCCCTGCACTCATCGGATGAGATATCACAACTGAGGCGCGTGTGGCGGCACCGACTCCTGATCAAAAGTTTGGATGGAATACCCAATGGTGGTTCAACGTATAGATTTTTGTTGTTTGCAGATGTTCGGTTCTGAACGGCTGGAGCAGCACTTGCTTTTGGCACCGTAGATGTGAGAGATACTTCTCTGGATTGACGCCATGAGGCCCTATATGATAAGCCGAACCCATCGGTGGGATCGGCGTACTCACTTGATGATTGATGCAGCGGAACCAGGTTGGCGCTAATTGGTTTTCGGAAAGAGGAGACCCTCACATGGTCATATTGTTTGTCCTCGTCGCTCTATGTTGGCCACGAGGTCGTCTATCCGACCGAGATGGCTGTTTTGTTTTTTGATTGCGGGGGATCTAAGGCCTCCTCATCGAATTCAGGTAGCAGCTTTCGCTTCGGGTAGCTCTTTGTGTGGCGACTACCGCCGTACTTTGCTGCAGTGTTGAGTACTTCACTCCATCTAATTCTGAGTGTGTCTTGTGCAGCCCTGAGCCTTTGCTTCTGCTTTTTCAGACTCCTCGCAGTGGCAACAAGCCTTTGATGGGTATTCTGTTGCTCCGGGTGCCTGTCCGGTGTGATGTCATCCGGACTGTTATCTTCGCCGGAGTCGGGTTGTTCGGTTTGATTCTCCGTGTTGCCAGTGGTCGGACGGTGGTTCAATGCCGTGTTTGTCGTCCGCTGGCTCACCCTGCTCTATCGCTGGGTCTATATGATCGCTGTTTCTGCCAGGTGGGATTTGGAGCGGCGCTTACGCCGCCGCTTTGACTGCTTCTCGAGGGAACGATCCTTCGCTGCGTCCTTCCGTTCCTCGTCGTCGTTTTCTTTGGTGTGTCCACCATGTCATCTATGATGAAGTGGGTACGTCCAGTGCCCTGTGGGCATACGTATCTACTCTATATGTAAAACACTGAAAGTGGGCCCCACAGCTGTCCTCTGTGGTGAGCCCTTGGCTCCTATTTCGTTCTGGACTCTTCCTGCACTAACTTTGAGATGTATCTGGTCCACATGAGCGATGTCGATGTCTCTACGAGAGGCGCCCGGGACACAGATCCGGAGTCATAAGTGTCGGATTCTAATCAGTCCATGAATTGCATGAGTGTCGAGTTCGTACTTTTTGGTGCACGAATATGGAAAGTTCTCGGGTGGTAGAGACTGTGGGAAAAAGTCGGCCAACGGGAGCATTATTTTGGACAGATATTAAATATTACCTTCGTCATACAAAAAAAACACATCTCAATCATAGCCGGAACACAAGATTCGGTACAGAATCCCACGAGATTCTACTTAGACACGAAGGGAGGAGACTCCACTTATATGAAAGTAGTCGAGTGACTGATCAAGGCCGCGGGAGAACGGGATGGGGCACGAGATAGTTATGCGGAGACGACATCGGAGGTGTAAACTCCATTGGATCGGCAATCCTCGACTGCTGATCGGAGGTTGAGGCGCGCTCTCCAGCACCCACGTTGAATAATTCGGATAGCGCATGCACCCGGCATGGCGCTCACGGTCGGATATCGGCAGTCTGTGGCCTGGGGAAGAGTCGACAGTTTTCGGCGTCACGCTTAGCTCTCGAAGGGTAAGGTGATACTCCGGATCCCACAGAGGGTGGGTGGCGTGCCCCCTACAGGCATCGGGCGCTCCGTTGCACCCTGCCCTTCGTGGGCCCCCCGACTTGTACTCCGCTACCAATGACCTCAACTCCAACTCCGATAGTAATGTTCTGTGTTTTCGGGCAACGCGGGGAGAAGAAAATCAGAGAGAAGGATCCCTCGACATTCTGGCTGCGCTTTGCTTAGGCGATAAAATCGGGGCAGCGCCTCCGGGGTCGCGGGTCTAAAGCTCCTCAAACCTCTCTCGCGCATGGCGCTATTCTGGAGTGGCCACCAAATTGGCTCCGAAATTGGTAAGGGGTCAGGTAGCGGTTGGATCCTGGGTCGCGGAGTCCGTTTCGGCTGGAACAGGCTGTCGGAGAGCCAGGACATCCCACGTTGCGCTGGGAATGAACGATAATTCAGCTGTATCCGAGATCATCACGATCCTTATCCACTGCCATCCACCGAAGGTCTACAGGCGTGAGGCTGCACAAAACCCAATGCTGTCTAGAGTCCGGATGCGCGTGAGCAACTTATCTGCATGCGCATAGGAGATTCCTGGTCTTGCCTGGAACGACGAGTAGCAGTTCGGCGCATTCGCCGGACTGGGAGATTATATTGTCGGGGCCGGCGTCTTCTGCGCGTACGCGTTAAGGCTGTCCAAACCTAGGACATGGTGGCAGGGGTGAACCTCCTCGGATCCGCTCCTAATGTAAAGTATTATGGCCCAACGAGGTTTGGTCCTTCTGGTTAGGGTATGTTGGACTGCGTCGCTAGGTATCCGCCCACTAGACATATGGAAACGATTACACTTAACGCTCACCTTCCTCGGATGTTGCTATACTTTGTTAAGTATCTGGCACTTTACTGCTCTATCAGAGGCCATCGAGAATGCCGGGCCGAAGTGCCCTCGATACAGATCTGAGGAACCTAATTTATGGGGCTTCACTCACATCAGAAATGGATAATCCAGGAGAGTGGGAGACGGCAAGTTCTCCTACGGAGGGATACCATTCCCTATCTTGTCAGAGTGTCTGATATTCCTAGTCACTATATGTGAGTTCTTGATCCTATCTTGCAAGTCTATAGTCACCTACTATGTGTTATGATCCGTTAACCCCGAAGTGACAATAATCGGGATACTCTCGGTGATGACCGTAGTTTGAGGAGTTCATGTATTCACTATGTGTTAATGCTTTGGTCCGGTACTCTATTAAAAGGAGGCCTTAATATCCCTTAGTTTCCAATAGGACCCCGCTGCCACGGGAGGGTAGGAAAAAAGATGTCATGCAAGTTCTTTTCCATAAGCACGTATGACTATATTCGGAATACATGCCTACATTACATTGATGAATTGGAGCTAGTTCTGTGTCACCCTATGTTATAACTGTTGCATGAATGATCACATCCGACATAATTCTCCATCACCGATCCAATGCCTACGAGATTTCCACATATTGTTCTTCGCTCATTTACTTTTCCGTTGCTATTGTTACAATCACTATAAAACCCAAAAATATTACCTTTTGCCACCGTTACCACTACTATCATATTACTTTGCTACTAAACACTTTGCTACAGATATTAAGTTATCCAGGTGTGGTTGAATTGACAACTCAGCTGCAAATACTTGAGAATATTCTTTGGCTCCCCTTGTGTTGAATCAATAAATTTGGGTTGAATACTCTACCCTCGAAAACTATTGTGATCCCCTATACTTGTGGGTTATCAAGACCATTTTTTGGCGCCGTTGCCGGGGAGCATAGCTCTATTCTTTGAGTCACTTGGGATTTATATTTTCTTATCATTATGAAGAACTTGAAAGATCAAAGAACCAAGATTTTTCCCTCAACTACGAGGGGAGGTAAGGAACTGCCATCTAGCTCTGCACTTGATTCACCTTCTATTTTGAGTAAGCTTGCGACACCTAAACCTGCTTCTGCTATTGATTCTGATATGGCGCATGTTATTGATGATTCCACTTCTGCTTTACATGATACTTATGATGAAACTACTTCTATGCTTGATACTATTGTGCCACTAGGTGAATTTCTTGATGAACAACTTGCTAGGGCTAGAGAGAATGAAATTATTGAAACTGATAATATTGATGAAAGTGATGATGAAGATTCTCCCCTAGATATGAATTACCTGTTGTTCCTGAGGGTTATGTTATGGATGAAGAAACTGCTAGAGACTTTCTTGCCTGCAATGATAGATCTGATCTTAAGAAATATTACTAAGCTTAAATAAAAATCTCTGAATGCTAGACTGAAATATGATCTTGCTTATGCTACTTCACCTATCTTTATTACTGATAAGGATTATGATTTCTCTGTTGATCCTGATATAATTACTTTGGTTGAATCTGATCCTTTTTATGGCTATGAATCTGAAACTGTTGCGGCACATCTTACTAAATTAAATAATATAGCTACCCTGTTCACTAATGATGAGAAAACTCGCTACTATTATATCCTTAAATTATTTCCGTTCTCATTAAAGGGTGATGCTAAGATATGGTTTAATTCTCTTGATCCTGGTTGTGTGCGTAGTCCCCAGGATATGGTTTACTACTTCTCTGCTAAATATTTCCCCGCTCATAAGAAACAAGCTGCTTTAAGGGAAATATATAATTTTGTGCAAATTGAAGAAGAGAGTCTCCCACAAGCTTGGGAGAGGCTTCTCCAATTACTTAATGCTTCGCCTGATCATCCTCTCAAGAAAAATGAAATACTTGATATCTTTTATAATGGACTAATCGATGCTTCCAGAGACCACTTGGATAGTTGTGTTGGTTGTGTTTTCAGGGAAAGAACAGTTGATCAAGCTGAAATTCTATTGAATAATATGTTGACCAATGAAAATAATTGGACACTTCCTGAACCAACTCCTAAGCCAACTCCGAAGAAAAGGGGTATTCTATTTCTCAGTCCTGAAGATATGCAAGAGGCAAAGAAATCTATGAAAGAAAAAGGTATTAAAGCTGAGGATGTTAAGAATTTACCGCCTGTTGAAGAAATACATGGTCTTAATTTGCCACCTATTGAAGAAATACATGGTCTTGATAACCCGACACAGGTAGTAAAGGTAAATTCTCTCTATAGATATGATAAAGCTGAAATCCCTCCTGCTAAGTTTGCTAGTCAATGTTCGGATGAATTTGATAACTTTATGGTTAAGCAAGAAGATTTTAATGCTTATTTTGGTAGACAATTGAAACATCATGCTTATATGATTGAACACTTGAGTGATTACATGGCTAGTGTTAAAGGTGAACTTAAACTTATTAGTAAACATGCTTCTATGGTTACCACTCAAGTAGAACAAGTACTTAAAGCTCAGAATGATTTGCTCAGTGAATTAAATAATAAGAAAAATGATAATGTTGTTAGAGATATGACTAGAGGTGGTAAGATGACTCAGGAACCTTTGTATCCTGAGGGCCATCCTAACATAATTGAGCAAGATTCTCAGAGAATTAATATTGATTCACCTAGTCCTTCGAAAAGGAAGAAAAGGAAAAATGATAGGACTGTGCATGCTTCTAGTGAACCTGTTGTAGACACACCTGAGAATCCTAATGATATTTCTATCTTCGATGCTGAAACACAATCTGGTAATGAACATGAACCTAGTGATAATATTAATGATGATGTTCATGTCGATGCTCAACCTAGCAATGATAATGATGTAGAGATTGAACCTGCTGTTGATCTTGATAACCCACAATCAAAGAATCAGCGTTATGATAAGAGAGACTTTGTTGCTAGAAAGCATGGTAAAGAATGAGAACCATGGGTTCAGAAACCCATGCATTTTCCTCCTAAACCATCCAAGAAAAAGGATGATGAGGATTTTGAGCGCTTTGCTGAAATGATTAGACCTATCTTTTTGCTTATGCGTTTGACCGATATGCTTAAAATGAATCCTTATGCTAAATATATGAAAGATATTGTTACTAATAAAAGAAAGATACCGGAAGCTGAAATTTCCACCATGCTTGCTAATTACACTTTTGAGGGTGGAATACCAAAGAAACTTGGAGATCCAGGAGTACCAACTATACCATGCTCCATTAAAAGAAACTATGTTAAAACTGCTTTATGTGATCTGGGAGCCGGTGTTAGTGTTATGTCTCTCTCTTTATATCGTAGACTTGATTTGAATAAGTTGACACCTACTGAAATATCTTTGCAAATGGCTGATAAATCAACTGCTATACCTGTCGGTATTTGTGAGGATGTGCCTGTTGTGGTTGCAAACGTTACTATTTTAACGGACTTTGTTATTCTTGATATTCCCGAGGACGATAGTATGTCTATTATTCTTGGAAGACCCTTTTTGAATATTGCAGGGGATGTTATTGATTGCAACAAAGGCAATGTCACTTTTCATGTTAATGGTAATGAGCATACGGTACACTTTTCGAGGAAACAACCTCAAGTCCACAGTATCAATTCTATTGGAAAAATTCCAACTATTACTATTGGAGGTTTTGAATTTCCTCTTCCTAATGTCAAGAAGAAATATGATATTATTATTGCTGGGGACATGCATATCCCCGTTGAGGTAACCTAGTGTTATTCGAAAATTCTCCGGTTTCATGTTATTCGAAAAGAGTTTGTTAACAAGACTTGATCAACCTTGTTAGTGGATTCCTTTTGATGAGCATGAGATGGATGAATTTAGAAAACACAACTCTCTGTACCCTCTTTTTACTTTCTGTTATTTATATTAAATAAAGCAAAAATAGTATTTTCTATCTGTTTTCTGAATTATCCATGCAATAAAAAATACCCCGAAAATAAAAATTCTCCAAATGCCCTGAAATTTAAATATGATTTTTTCTAGAATATTTGAGAATATCTGGCACTAAGAACACACCAGCGGGAGCAAGCACCTGGCCACAAGGGTCCAGGGCGCGCCCCCTGCCTCGTGGGCCCATGGTGGCTCCCCTCCACTTATTCCAGCCACCACACACTCCTTCTTCCTCCCAAAAATATCACTAGCCAGCTCAAACCCGAGTTCTTGCTCAAAGGTCCATTCACAAAACTGCTTTGGGGGATTGTTCTTTGGTATGTGACTCCTCCAATGGTCCAATTAGTTATTGTTCTGGTGCTTTATTCATTGCAAATTTTTGCTGCTTAGATGACCCTGTTCTTGAGCTTGCATGTCAAATTTATATGGTCAAAAGTAGTTTTATTGCATGATGTTGCGTCTAGGCACTTGTAGGAGTAGTTGCTATCAATATTGTTGAGTTTGGTTCACTTTTATTTTGAAGTTACTAAAAATTTCAGAAATTTTCGGAAAATGACGAAGAGATTTTTTAGGGGCTCGTCGAGCCGAAGCTCGAAGGACAAGCAAAGTGTGGAGGATAAGAGGCCCAAATATAATCTCCCTCGCACCGCGGAAGTTCGGCCGTGTGAATGGCCTTGTGATGATTTCTTGAGAGCAGCCGGGATTTATGATGATTTTTTATGAGTTGGCTGAGAATGCAGGCCTCACCGACTTCCTCCACGACCAACGCGAACAGTATCTCTTACTCACTAATATTTTTGTGCAAAATTTTCATTTCCATGCTAGGAGGTCACCACGTTCGGTGGATTTCTATTTATATGATGAGTATAAGGAGATGTCCCTTTTTGATTTCTGTCGGGTCTGTAAGATACCCTTTACAGGCAGCATAGAAGAACCACATCGTAGTGATGTGGAAGAGTTTATTGATATGATTGCTGTAGGGGAAACTAGGAAGGTTTACGATGCAAGATTTACTAGCATACATTTTCCGTTCTACGTTACTTTGCAATATTTGCTAGTCGATGCTTGATTGGTCGCGGAAACTGTGGCAACCTTAGTGCCCCTGATATTGTTATTTTGTGCCATGCCTTGTTCCATGATGACACATTTAGTATGGGCTCTATTGTTGCAAAGCGGTTAAATCTTAACCGTACTAAGGGCCCCATCTTGGGAGGTATCTTCGCCTCGCGCCTTGCTGTACATTCTAACATACGTATTAGACATTATGAGAAAGAAGAAAAGTTTCTGCCTCCTATTTTTCTCGACTATAAGAGTCTGGTAGCACATGATTTTATCATTAAGAATAAGGAAAAGATGCTTAAATACAAGCTGATTTTTGATTAAAAAATGATGACCCACAAGTATAGGGAATCTATTGTTAGTCCTTTCGATAAGTAGAGTGTTCAAACCCAATGAGGAGCAGAATGGGAATGATAAGCGTTTTTCAGGCAAGGGTATTTCTCGCCAAGCACTGAAATTATAGTAATAGATAGTGTTTGTGGATAAGATAATTTGTAACGAGCAAACAAGTAACAAAAGTAATAAAGTGCAGCAAGATGGCCCAATCCTTTTTGTAAGCAAAGGACCAAGCCCTGGACAAACTCTTATATATAGAAGAAAAGCGCTCCCGAAGGACAACATGGGAGATTATAAATCAATGCGTCAAGCTAGTTTTCATCACGTTCATATGATTCGCGTTCGGTACTTTGATAATTTGATATGTGGGTGGACCGGTGCTTGGGTGCTGCCTTACTTGGACAAGCATCCCACTTATATTAACCTCTATTGCAAGCATCCGCAAACTACAACAAAAGTATTAAGGTAAACCTAACCATAGCATGAAACATATGGATCCAAATCAGCCCCTTACGAAGCAACTATAAACTAGGGTTTAAGCTTCTGTCACTCTAGCAACCAATCATCTACTTATTACTTCCCAATGCCTTCCTCTAGGCCCAAATAATGGTGAAGTGTCATGTAGTCGACGTTCACATAACACCACTAGAGGAGAGACAACATACATCTCATCAAAATATCGAACGAATACCAAATTCACATGACTACTAATAGCAAGACTTCTCCCATGTCCTCAGGAACAAACGTAACTACTCACAAAGCATATTCATGTTCATAATCAGAGGGGTATTAATATGCATATAGGATCTGAACATATGATCTTCCACCAAATAAACCAACTAGCATCAACTACAAGGAGTAATCAACACTACTAGCAACCCACAGTACCAATCCCGACTTGGAGACAAGAATTGGATACAAGAGATGAACTAGGGTTTGAGAGGAGATGGTGCTGGTGAAGATGTTGATGGAGATTGGCCCCCTCCCGATGAGAGGAGCGTTGGTGATGACGATGGCGATGATTTCCCCCTCCCGGAGGGAAGTTTCCCCCGGCAGAACAGCTCCGCCAGAGCCCTAGATGGTTCCGCCTCGTGGCGGCGGAGTCTCGTCCCGAAAGCTTGCTTATGATTTTTTTCCTCAACGAAAGACTCCATATAGCAGAAGATGGGCATCGGAGGGCCACCAGGGGGCCCACGAGGCAGGGGGCGCGCCCAGGGGGTAGGGCGCGCCCCCACCCTCGTGGGCAGCGCGCCCCCACCCTCTGGAACTTCTTGCGCTCAGTATTTTTTATATATTCTGAAAATGACTTCCGTGAAGTTTCAGGACTTTTGGAGCTATGCAGAATAGGTCTCTAATATTTGCTCCTTTTCCAGTCCAGAATCCCAGCTGCCGGCATTCTCCCTCTTTATGTAAATCTTATAAAATAAGAGAGAATAGGCATAAGTATTGTGACACAATGTGTAATAACATCCCATAATGCGATAAATATCGATATAAAAGCATGATGAAAAATGGACATATCAACTCCCCCAAGCTTAGACCTCGCCTGTCCTCAAGCGAAAGCCGAAATCGAAAAATATGTCCACATGTTTAGAGATAGAGGTGTCGATAAAAATAAAATATGGACATGAGGGCATCATGATCATTCTTAGAACAACAAGTTATATAGTTCTTGTCATATGATCTCTTATGCTAGAGTAACAATTCAATCGCAATTTCAAGTATGAATCATAAACTTCATTGAAAGCTGACAAACTATAATCTCATTCATTGGAGCAATTGCAATTTATCATAACATAGGAAAGAGTCAATATAAGAGCTTTTCAGCAAGTCCACATACTCACTATCATATAGTCTTTCACAATTGCTAACACTCACGCAATACTTATGGGTATGGAGTTTTAATCGGACACAGAGAAAGATAGGGGTTTATAGTTTTGCCTCCCAACGTTTTACCTCAAGGGTAATGTCAACAATAATGGTTCATGAAAACTCACATCCAATTAGCCATATATACCGGGATCTTTCCAACATGTTGTGCTTGCCAAAGGATAAAATGTAAAAAGGAAGGGTGAAGATCACCATGACTCTTATGCAAGGTAGGAGATAAAAGTAAAAGATAGGCCCTTCGCAGAGGGAAGCAGAGGTTGTCATGCGCTTTTATGGTTGGATGCACAAAATCTTAATGCGAAAGAACGTCACTTTATATTGCCACTTGTGATATGGACCTTTATTATGCAGTCTGTCGCTTTTATTTCTTCCGTATCACACGATCGTATAAAGCTTATTTTATCCCACACTAATAAGTCATACATATTTAGAGGGCAATTTTTATTGCTTGCACCTATGACAACTTACTTGAGGGATCTTACTCAATCCATATGTAGGTATGGTGGACTCTCATGGCAAAACTGGTTTAAGGGTGTTTGGAAGCACAAGTAGTATCTCTACTTGGTGCAAGGAATTTGGCTAGCATGAGGGGGAAAGGAAAGCTCAATCATGTTGGATGATCCATGAAAATATAATTTATCTCAGATGTAAGAAAACATAACCCATTACGTTGTCTTCCTTGTCCAACGTCAACTCTTTAGCATGTCATATTTTAATGAGTGCTCACAATCATAAAAGATGTCCAAGATAGTGTATTTATATGTGAAGACCTCTCTTTCTTTATTACTTCCTATTAATTGCAACGATGACCAAAACTATGTTTGTCAACTCTCAACAAATTTTATTCATCATACTCTTTCTATGTGAGCTCATTACTCTCCATAAGATCCATATGATCTCTTTGTTTCTTTTTATTTCTTTCTCTTTTCTTTTATTCACTCAAGATCATGGCAAAATATATCAAGCCCTTGACTCAACACTAATCTTTATTATATATAGCTCACGGACTCGATTACATAGAAGGATCATAAAGCAAAACTCACAACTAGATCATACTAAAACTTTATGCTACTAGATCAAGATATTACCAAAAGGATCAAACTAAGAAAAACGGTAAAGATAAAAAGTGTGATGGTGATACGATACCAGGGCACTCCCCCAAGCTTGGCAGTTGCCAAGGGGAGTGCCCATAGCATGTGATTATGTCTCCTTTGTTGTGAAGAAGATGGTGGTGATGATGGTTAATCACACATCGAGCATAGGAGGTCCTTAACTTGCGGATAATGCCCTTGAGTGCGATGATATGCTCCTTCAGCAAAATATTTTCACGTGTGAGATACTTTATTTTGTATATGAGCTAACCTCAATCATCTTGAAGGCCTTCGATCTCAGTTGGGGTAAGAAGATTATTATCAGTTGAAGATGTCTTCTGTTGGGAACTTGGTCCTCCGTGGCTTTCTTGATCCCTTCATATCCTTGTGATCTCCATGGGTTCTCTCTCTTCAGCTCAATCTCATTAGCCAAGCATCATTGCCCTCATTGTTGGAGGAAGAGGGAGACGGCAATGATGGCTTGGCTTTGACACCCCTGGCAGAAAACAGCTTCGAAACAAGAACATGAGATTTTTGCGTGATACGGGAGTCAAAACCTTTGGGAGATTTAATATAATGAATTTTTACCGACCAAAAGACGTAACGTGCAAGAAAACGGAAGCCGGAGAGGCGCACGAGTGCCCACGAGGCAGGGCGCGCGCCCAGGGGGTAAGGGCGCCCCTCCACCCTCGTGGAGCCCTCGTGTCCTTCCCGGACTGCTACTTATTTTTGTATTTTCCTAAATAATTCCAAACGGAGAAAAATTGCCAATTAGAACTGTTTTGGAGTCGGTTTACTTACCGGTACCACGTACCTATCCTTTTCGGAGTCTGAAACATCCGAATGTGTCCCTTATGTATTCCTCCAGGGTTACGGTTCAATAACATGGTTTCAAAATTTATAGGATTACCTGAGATATAATGTTTGATTTCTTTGACCGTTCACCACTTCGGGTTTGTGCTTCAAAGTGTGTTATTTTTATTGCACCCGGGACGATAGACCTCCTCGGATAACCAGTAAGGACCTTCCCATTTTAGAGAGAAGCTTTTCCTGCAAAAAATCTTAAAACGAGAGAGTTTGTATTAGCCAATTACATTAAATTCACCCTACATTAAACTCACGCTTTGTATTCTTTTGTCATGCCATCTTTTAACTTTTTCTTTAAACAATTTGGCATTCTCATAGGCTTGGGTTCTCCATTCATCAAGTGAGCTAATGTCAAATAACCTTTTCTCACCAGCAAGTTTGAAGTCATAATTGAGCTCTTTAATAGCCCAATAAGCCTTATGTTCTAGTTCGAGAGGTAAGGGACATGCTTTTCCATAAACCATTTTATACGGAGACATATCCCATAGGATTTTTATATGCAGTTCTATATGGCCCATAATGCATCATCAAGTTTCTTGGACCAATTCTTTCTAGATCTATTAACAGTCTTTTGCAAAATTAATTTGAGTTCTCTATTACTCAATTCTACTTGACCACTAGACTGTGGGTGATAAGGAGATGCAATTCTATGATTAACATCATACTTAGCAAGCATTTTACGGAAAGCACCATGAATAAAATGTGAACCACCATCAGTCATTAAATATCTAGGGACTCCAAACCTTGGAAAAATAACTTCTTTAAGCATCTTAATAGAGGTGTTATGATCAGCACTACTAGTTGGAATAGCTTCTACCCACTTAGTAACGTAATCAACACAACTAAAATATGTGTATATCCATTAGAGGGCAGGAAAAGGTCCCATATAATCAAAGCCCCAAACATCAAATGGTTCAATAACAAGTGAATAATTCATAGGCATTTCTTGACGTCTACTAATATTACCAATTCTTTGACATTCATCACAAGATAAGACAAACTTACGGGCATCCTTGAAGAGAGTAGGCCAACTGGATTGCAATACCTTATGTGCAGTTCTATCTCCAGCATGGTGTCCTCCATAAGCTTCGGAGTGACACTTGCGTAGGATCTATTCCTGTTCATGCTCAGGTACACAACGTCTAATAACACCATCTACTCCTTCTTTATAAAGATGTGGGTCATCCCAAAAGTAATGTCTCAAATCATAGAAGAACTTTTTCTTTTGCTGGTATGTGAAAGCTAGGTGGTATAAATTTAGCAACAATATAATTAGCATAATCAGCATACCATGGAGCAGTACGAGAAGCATTTATGACATTTATTTGTTCATCAGGAAAGTCTATCATCAATAGGTAGTGGGTCATCAAGAACATTTTCTAACCTAGACAAGTTGTCTGCAGGGTTCTCAGCTCCCTTTCTATCAATAATATGCAAATCAAATTCTTGTAGCAAGAGAACCCATCTAATAAGTCTAGGTTTAGCATCTTTTTTCCATAAGATATTTAATAGCAGCATGATCAGTGTGAATAGTTACTTTAGAATCAACAATATAAGGTCTGAACTTATCACAAGCAAATACAACTGCTAAGAATTCTTTTTCAGTAGTAGCATAATTTCTTGAGCATTGTCTAGAGTTTTACTAGCATATTGAATAAAATTTAATTTCTTATCAACTCTTTGCCCTAGAACAACACCTACAGCATAATCACTAGCATCACACATAATTTCAAAGGGTAAATTCCAATCAGGTGGCTGAACAATAGGTGCAGAGACTAATGCTTTCTTAAGTATTTCAAATGCTTCTACACAATCATCATCAAAACGAAATGGTATATCTTTTTGTAATAAATTAGTCAGAGGCCGAGAAATTTTTGAGAAGTCCTTAATGAACCTCCTATAAAATCCGGCATGACCAAGGAAACTTCTTATACCTTTGATGTCCTTGGGACAGGCATCTTTTCAATAGCATCAACTTTAGCTTTATCAACTTCAATGCCCTCTTTCAGAAATTTTGTGCCCCAAGACAATACCTTCATTAACCATAAAGTGGCATTTCTCCCAATTCAAGACAAGGTTAGTTTCTTCACATCTCTGCAAAACTCGATCAAGGTTGCTTAAGCAATCATCAAAAGAGGATCCATAAACGGAGAAATCATCCATGAATACCTCACATATCTTTTCACAAAAATCAGAAAATATAGCCATCATGCATCTTTGAAAGGTAGCAGGTGCATTACATAAACCAAAAGGCATACGTCTATAAGCAAAAGTACCGAAAGGGCAAGTAAAAGTGGTCTTAGATTGATCATCAGCTGACACAGGTATTTGGGAGAAACCAGAATAACCATCTAGAAAGCAAAAATGTGTATGTTTGGATAATATTTCTAGCATTTGATCAATAAAAGGTAAGGGGTAATGATCTTTTTTAGTAGCCTTATTTAATTTGCGGAAATCAATTACCATCCTATAACCTGTAATAATTCTTTGAGGAATCAATTCATCTTTATCATTAGGAACGACAGTAATACCTCCCTTCTTAGGAACACAATGGACAGGACTTACCCACTGACTATCAGCAACGGGATAAATTATACCTGCCTCAAGGAGCTTTAGTATTTCTTTTCTTACCACTTCTTTCATCTTAGGATTCAGTCGTCGTTGGTGATCAATAACTGGTTTGGCATCTTTTTCCAAATTTATTTTGTGTTGACATAGAGTGGGACTAATGCCCTTAAGATCATCAAGAGTATATCCAATAGCAGCACGGTGCTTCTTCAGAGTTTTCAATAATTTTTCTTCCTCCTTCTCTGAAAGGTTAGCACTAATAACAGGATATATCTTCTTTTCATCAAGATAAGCATATTTAAGAGTATCAGGCAATGGTTTAAGCTCAAACACGGGATCACCCTTGGGTGGAGGAGGATCCCCTAAGATTTCAACAGGCAAGTTGTGTTTCAGAATAGGTCCCTGTTTAAAGAACACTTCATCTATTTCCCTTCTTTCATTCATATACATATCATTTTCATGGTCTAGCAAATATTGTTCTAAAGGATCACTAGGAGGTACGGCAATAGAAGCAAGACCAATAATTTCATCTTTACTAGGCAATTCTTCTTCACGGTGTTGTCTACGAAATTTAGAAAAGTTGAACTCATGAGACATATCACCTAAACCAATAGTAATAACATCCTTTTTGCAGTCTATCCTAGCATTAACAGTGTTTAAAGAAGGGTCTACCAAATATAATGGGACAAAAGCTATCTTGTGGGGAACCAAGAACAAGAAAATCAGCAGGATATTTAGTTTTCCCACACAAGACTTCAACATCTCTAACAATTCCCATTGGTGAAATAGTATCTCTATTGGCAAGTTTAATGGTGACATCAATTTCTTCTAACTCAGCAGGTGCAATATCATGCATAATTTCTTTGTATAAGTCAATAGGTATTGCACTAGCACTAGCACCCATATCACACAAGCCATGATAACAATGATCTCCTATTTTAACAGAAATAACAGGCATGCCTACCACAGGTCTATGTTTATCTTTAGCACAAGGTTTAGCAATTCTAGCAGTTTCATCACAGAAATAAATAACATGCCCATCAATATTATCAGCCAAGAGATCCTTAACAATAGCAATATTAGGTTCAACTTTAACTTGCTCAGGAGGTGTATAGGTTCTAATATTGCTTTTACGAACCACAGTTGAAGCTTTAGCATGATCTTTTATCCTAACAGGAAAAGGTGGTTTCTCAACATAAGCAGTAGGAATAATAGGATCATTATAAGTGACAGTCTTTTCTTCAACTTTAATAGGTGCAACTACTTTTACTTCGATGGGGGGATGATATTTAAACCACTTCTCCTTAGGGAGGTCAACATGAGTAGCAAAAGATTCACAGAAAGAAGCTACTATCTCAGAGTCAAGTCCATATTTAGTGCTAAATTTACGGAAAACATCATATCCATAAAAGATTTAACACAATCAAAGGTGTCATACCTGACTTCTTACCTTCGTCGAGATCCCAATCTTCAGAGTTGCGTTTAATTCTTTCCAATAAATCCCATTTGAATTCAATAGTCTTCATCATAAAAGAGCCAGCACAAGAAGTATCGAGCATGGTGCGATTGCTTATCAGAAAGCCGAGCATAATTTTGGATAATAATTTCTCTTGAGAGCTCATGATTGGGGCATGAATATAACATTGATTTAAGCCTCCCCCAAGCTTGAGTGATGCTTTCTCCTTCGCGAGGCCAAAAATTATATATATAATTACGATCACGATGAACAAGATGCATAGGATAAAACTTCTGATGAAATTCCAATTTCAATCGTTTGTAGTTCCATGATCCCATATCATCACATAGCCTATACCATGTCAAGTGTCTCCCTCCAAAGATAAAGGGAAGACCTTCTTCTTGATAACATCATCGGGCATACCTGCAAGCTTAAATAATCCACAAACTTCATCCACATATATTAGGTGCTCGTCAGGATGTAATGTTCCATCTCCTGCATAAGGATGGCAATGGGTCGGGTTTGGATCGGGTTGAACAATATCAAATCCATATCCATATCCATGAAGACAGTTCTCGCCCATGAAAAAATCCATGGGTGAAAAATTGTGTCCATGTCCAAATCCGATGGATATCCATATCCACTGGATATCCATTGGGTCCTCTCGAGACATATTAAATAAGACTATAACACAATATTAACATAAACTCTTCCATTCTTCACCTCGTGGCAGGCTAGGCTTCACATGGAAATCAACATCCAGTAACAACCTAAGATCATTTAGTATTTTTCTCAGATGAGAATGACGAGTCATTTAAGAGGAAGTTATAGTTGTAAAGCCGT
>NC_053028.1:16122457-16134989 GCF_003073215.2 Triticum urartu
GACAAGTGGGATGTTGGTGAGGAGCTTACTCACACAGTCGTTAGATGTAGATCTAATGGTCACAAACGACGGATGGCAGACACCATCATCACCAATTAGCTTTCTGTAGGAGTACTAGCAAGATTCGTGCATTGCGGAACATCAAGATGCATTTTTTATTAAACACTTGTTGTGATTGACCCATGCGGGAGTAATCCCATGTGTAAAAACTAATGATATCTCGAGAAATATGAGATAAGGTGAAGAGGAGTGGGGTGTGGTGGTGGATTGGTGGTCGGACTGAGCGGAGGCATGGGGATTGACGACCGGCAGCGGCCACCAGGCCAGTTTGTTCCAGAGGCTTCCTTTCTTAATTGCTCAACAATGAGGTTGTTGGAGATAAGGATGAACGAGGGAAGGCCTTGTCTGCAAATGTGGAGAGGGGTGCGGGTATCTTTTAGTTTAATTTCCATCCGTCAGATATAGATCGGACGGTCTATATTGCAAGATGGCACGCGTACCATCATCACCAACTCGGTTTTTTATAAGAGAAGAAATATAAGTATGGAGATACAAACGTATTATCGATACTTGTTTCCGTAAACTAGCATCTACATTCTATTCAATGCCTCGGCATGTGGGGCCTTAGCACAATGACTTCTCGACTGTGTAAAACAAAGGTTTTCCCTCGCCGAAGGAGGGGGTGGCGGCGCTTTTTGGCTTGCTCTAGTCCTAGTAGTCATACTAGGTGGTCTAAGCACGTGTAGATTTATTCTTTTTCACGTCTCGTGTTCGCCGTACTGCCACGACTGTTGATGAATAGACGGTAAGTTATTCACGGGGAAACCCTTGTTGAGCGTGTTTGCGAGAGAGAGAGAGAGAGAGAGATAGTGTGCGTGTGTGATATGTTAGAGACTGAGGCAATGATAAGATTCTTTGTGTCTATGTGTGTGGAGGATAGAGAGAGACATGTACATGGGGCTTTGTGTTGTGTAACGTGGAGACACATATACATAATTAGAGAGTGAGTGTGTGAGATACACATGCGGACATGAGGAGAGATGAGGATCCAGATTAATGGGTGTTTGTGCGTGTCTGTGTGTGTTTGTGCACGCGTTTGTGTGTGAGAGGGAGTGTGTGTATGTGGAGTAGAGAGACCACTAATGATGTAAACCTAGTATAAGGGAAGGGGGAATGGTGTGACATGTGTAGTAGCGGATAGCATGGGTGCGGGCGGGGGGAGCAGACTATTTGGAAGAGACATCGAGTGTGTGTGGGAGAGGGGTGTGAGAGAGTGAGAGAGAAGAGAGAGAGAGAGGGAGAGAGAGAGGAGGAAGAGAGGGGGCGTTTGTGTCCATAAATGGCGTATAGATAGGGAGACAATGTTGATGTTGTTTGAAATTGGCCTATGTACGGAGACGCAAGGGAAGCGAGTCATCGTGTGTGTGATAGGGACTTCATGAGAGATCTAGAATAGATGGTGTAGAGAACAATGTGCGAGATCGAGAATGATACATTAGGGAGCTATGGAAAGAGTCACGACATATATGTATACAGGGAAGGAGCTGGGGCGGGTCCGCATGTGGGAGAGATAGAAAGAGGAGAGTGGTGCACAAGGAGACAAAGTGTGCTTGTTTGTAGTGGGGGTGGTGTGTGAGGTGTGTGCGAGAACCACATAACTAGGGAGATAGACGTTTGGGGGCGACGTTTTGTGTGTATGGGAAAATATACACTCTACATAGTGCGTGTGCTTGGGAAAGAGAGATGCCGGGAGACCTTAGAGAGTGGGGGAAGAGATGTGTGCATGCTGAGAGACAAAGTGATAGAGACCTATATTGGGGTCCAGACTTTAGAAGAGAGGGGGTGTTAATGTGCTCGTGTGTTCGGTCTGGGGGAGAGAACGACTTGTGTGTGGGGGGGGGGGGGTTGGCTTCAGATATAAAGAGTGAGGTGTCTATATTTGAGGGACTTTACGTAATTGAGATATATATGTCAATAGTGTGTGCACTCATGGTTGATCAATTTGTTTCAGTTTGGACTATGAGATAACGATACTTTTGAACATGCGTGATATACCTTGATGTACCAGAATTACAAACCTAAGATTGGAATTTTGGAATTCGACTCCATCATTAGCTTTTGTAATTCATTTAAACGGAGGTACATTTTTTAAGCCGGGATTTCGTGATTTCAAATTCATATATCAAACCTAGAGATATACACATACGGGCATGTTCAAACTTTATAATCATCCACTTTATTCATACACATACACATTTTTGCTTTTGTCATCATATTTAGGATAAACACATTTGGAATTTCATTTGAATTAGACCGTATGATGGTATTTGCTTGTAGTAGCTCAATGATCCATATTTTAATTGAATGGACAATCTAAGTTTCGAGTTGGAGACATTGATTTTCAAAACTTGCACATTTTTTTGCGTGCAAAACAAACAAATTGTCGGTCATGATATCATAGTCGGCGTACAAGAGCAGAATATAATTTCAGGCGCCAAAAGCTTTCAAACATCCCGCTCACATCGAAATATCTCACGCTCGAAAGTTTAGCCCTGCGATATTCCTGTTTTACCCCTGCCACATGAATGGAAAAGGGCTGCTTTGGTACTCCATTGTTTTCCCCTCTTTGCCCCCAACATTCTTCCCCAGAGCCCCTCTCCCCTCCCCGACCCCCCAACCACGGCCAAGCCGCCGAATCTAGTCTCCGCCGCAGCGGTGGACCTCACACCGGATCTACGCACCTTTGTAACCCCCAACTGTCCTATCCAAAATTTGTCCCAACAGTCATAGATACCATTCAATCGTGGGATGGATCCTGTGTTCATGGATCTGGCTTGTCAGCACAGGGCTCCAGATCATTTAGACACGGGGAATTTGTCATCTCGGATGGTTACCGCACCGCGCGATCTGCTTAGTGTGTCAAGGATTAGTGTTTTTTTTAGGTGGAATTGGTTTTGTAGAAACTCGAGTGGAATGTCATAGGAACACCGTAGTTGTCATCTTCATAGAGGTAATTGGAGATGATTCACTTTGGTGTTTCGGCTATTGCTAGAGAAGGAAAAGGTGTGCGTGATGGAAATGGGTATCTTAGAGAGGAAGGGGAAGCACCCCATCAGGAACACTGAGAAGCGAGCCAGCTGTGTTCTGACCCCATCTGAGTATTTTGCTGGTTTCATTCGACTCCAAGCACGGCTGAAATACAGGTGAGGAAGTAACGGGAGGGAGAATGTAGTAATCGAGGTGGCAGTACGTGTGACGACCGGGCAGATGACAGTAGCAGGTACACGTGGATGTACGTAGACGATGACAAGAGCAGCACGTTCTATAGGTGCGCAGCGGTGCAGATGCATGATCTCGAAGTTTCGCGGCACTGGGCGATACACGCAGACACGGAACGCGCGCAGTCGAGGCGGGAGAGGTGCACGCATTACGAGCGGCAGGCGGTGGCCTACGCAGGACAACGGCGGCGCACAGGACGAGGCGGTCGGCGCAGTGCAGCAGAAGAGCTGGGCGGCGACACACGTAGACACGGAAGTACAGCGCGCAGTTCGAGGGGAGCGGTGCACGCATACGAGCGGCCGGCGGCGGTGGTGGCACACGCAGACAGGAGCGCACAGGACGAGGGGCTGGCAGGCGGCACCCGACGGCTGTTGGTCGGCGCTCGTCAAGAGGGGAAGGGAAGGAAAGAGGAGGTAGGTTTCGCGAGGTGAATGGCGGTCTTGGTTGCAGGCCGGCGTAGATGCTGAGGGAAGGGTGGAAAGGAGGATCGGCTCGGTTCACTGATCATTTTCTTGTGAGTGGTCCGTGTGATTTTCTGATAGCTTGCGTGAGATGGCAATATGTGGGAATATGCCGTTCCCGCTTGGAATCTTGCAGATGATTAAGGTTCTCTCATTACATGTTCCTTCGATGATCTAACCATGAGTAGCATATTGTGGGCAACTTTCGGAACCGAAAAACCCGTGACCACTGTGCAGTTCCGGAACTTGGATTACCAAGAAATACTAGTATAAGTCAGATCTGTTCACTACGGCAAACATCACAACCACCTGTGTACTGGGCACTACAGACACTAGTTGTAAAGGAGTGCTCTCTATCACTGACTCCTTGTTCGCTTTCGTTTTTTTTCCCGATGGTTCGTTGGGCCTCTGTAGTAAGTTGGGCGATACCCTCGGGTGATGAGATTCGAGGATTTTGTCACCGTGGTATCGGCAAGAGAGCTAGATCTTGGTGCCATCTCATTCTAAATAAGAAAGATGTGCTAACCATCACGCTCAGCAGTAAGACCTTCGTCACTGCAAGCCGGCTGCTCCTTCGACGGAAACGCAGCTGCTGCATAAATTGAGTTAGTTATTACTCCGCCGGGGTCGCCTTGGCTTGGTAGCCCAGATTAGCGAATAGGGCAGTATTTATTAAGGGACGATTTCTTTGTTGAGTGGTTATACTATGGGTTTTTTCCTGTACATTATCGTGTCATGTACTTACCACAGATGAGTCGTTCTTGTATGTCGACAGGTGCCTGCAACGTAGCACGGAGCCGCTTCAATGGGGACAGCCGGCCCAAACTCAACTGCAACACGAGCACCATCGACGATCCTTAGCTATCAAGTATGACAACGATACCCATAGCCATCACAGCTGCCGAGAATCAGGTACTATTATCCAACGGCCGCGCCTACGTTCACTTTCTTAGCATAAGCACCGCACCTTTGAATTTCTTCAGGGCATCATTCAATTTTTCATGAGACGCGTTATTCTGCTTGCACCTGTAGGGCCATACTTCTGGCAGTGAACATGTTACATGTGCTAAATACGTGCACATATAGTTAATATGCTTTAGTTTTGTCCTAAGTATTACTTCCTGTCTACTTACATCATATTTAGATATGTAGTTTTGTCCTAAGTATTCATACTGTACTTCCTAGATATCACTGCTACTATTTTACTTCTTGCATGCTATATTTATGATAATGGTGTTGTTCTGATGCCACCTGTTGGTTCCATCAGACTGCTTCATGTTCTCTATGCTTAATTACACATCAGCAAACTAGCATGTGGTTCCGCTGTTTTTTGTTTTACCCTACATTTTCTGATGCTAGCTATTACATCACTGCTCCGAGCCTCTGTTCATTACTTTTTTGTGTGTTCTTGATCTTCCCAAGTTGCATGACTAATTTGATGCTTCTATTAATTATGGAGCTGCCAACCCCATCAAGCAAAATATTTGTTCTTTTGGGGCTGGCACCTCGAACAAGCATAAAAATAGAGGGAAGCAGATATATTGTCGTGTATGCACACACCCTTCTTTCATTAGTTTAGATGAACCATTGATGATCAATTCGAACCAGTGCATGCGATTAAAATTAATTTTACCTAAATAGAGGGTGCAGAATAAACTACAACAAGTAGATTTGCAACCACGGGATGCTGACGATATCTTCAAAGAACATTGCAACAGCAGCGAGGCTTCAAGCAACATATGGTAAGCCAGTGTGTTTTAGTACATGTGAAATGTAATGCGTGTGGGCTGCTTTCTTGGCTTGTGCCCTCAACCTGTAATCCTACAGAATAACAAATAGTTCAGTTGTCTGCTTTGCTGTATTGCTTGATTCGAATGCTTGTTTGTTACTTGTTACGCTATACCTGAGTTGGCCAATATGTCAGCAGTGCCTGCTGTACTATCGTAAAGAAATGCATGCCTAGTTCATTTGAGTCCTTAACTTTTCCTCTGAACTTCATCACAAGACTGTCTTCGTAGTTTATATGAGGCCACACTGTTAAGTGCTTTCTTCAGATTATTTCAACTGCTTAGATGCCTTGGCAACTTAAATATAGTGGTGGTACACTCCCTTTCAACTAGGGATGTCAACTGGGTCGCATTTAATCCAGATTAAAGTCCACTAGTGGTATGATAGTTCAAAAGAGTTTTTGTTTTTTGAGGAAAATGAACTAGGGAGCTAGCAAAAACTAACTAGATGGGACTGGCGGATGTCGTTTATTTGCCACTTACATCCCTAGTTTCATCTTACCATTTTAATTTCTTTTCGGCTGATGCTGCTTCGAACCATTTAAATATAGCTTGCCATGCTCGGCAATAATTCGTATGTCGTTTACCATGTAAGCTTACTGCCTGGATCATGCGATAACTATCTCTTACTTATGTCCAGCGGAAACCTTTCAGGATGCCGTTCACACTAGGACACAATGTACAACCCCAGAATCTATTTGTGGAAGCAGTGCGCCATCCATGTTACCAGATGGTAGCAGTTCAGAGGCAACACCGCCGGAGAGCAGTCTGAGCACAATATTATAGTTCTTGAGGCTCTACTAGAGCAGAAAGAGATGGTGTGGCTGCCATGAATGAGGTAATCTCGATCTTGAAGCTGGAAATTATGCAATTAGCACGCATTATGCAAGCAACCCAAGAATTGGAGGAAGTGAGAATGTTGCATTTGAAGATGGGAGGTCCTGCTGCTTCTGCTATCTGAAGCCCAGGGTAATCCCAGATTCTTCTTTAGATAGCAGTTGAAATTGTTCATTAGATATGTATTGTAATGTGTTGTAATGATCCGAATTTTTTAGGCGAGGTAATCCTCAGTACTTGTATGATTGACATAAGGTGAACTATTTTGTGTGAGCATATTGTATTGGATGAAATATAACTGTTTGACTCAAAGTGTATCCAACCTACTGAATTCGAAGATCACATTTCTAAATCATAATCATATATAAAGGTGGAATAAATCTTTGTTGTGGTTTTGAAGAAATAAATAACAAAACGTAGAATTATCTGTGGATATTCGTAATCGAATAAAAATTGGATTTGGATTTAGTTGCCAGGGCCCAGGGCAAACGTGAATGCTAATTCTCCCAAGTTTTGAACGAAGCGGCTAAACACCCACTATCATTTGTGGGCTGCCCGAAGCAAGTGTTTGCGAGATGGAAATTACTGTCTACCCCTGACACTTGACATCCTTATCGACCGGATTTACACTGCTGTCGATAGGGGTAGACTAGTAACTTCAATCAGACGTGACACGACGGCCTCTGAGCCCATTCAGACACGGTGGGCGCCAAACGTGGGCGGCAAAACACATTTGATTCAAGCTCGTCTGAAAGACATGTGTCTCTTCCTCCATTTCCCCATTCATACACGGTGGGCGGCAAAACAAACTCTCCTCGTCCGAAATCGATGTAGGCTTATATATTTTAAATAGGGGCAGATGTGTAACTTCCATCAGACGTGACACAACGCCCTACCTGTCAGCCCCGTTCATACACCGTGGGCGCCAACCGTGGGTGGCAAAACACCTCTTCCTCGCCCGAAATCTAGGTTGACCGGAAAATTTGGGAGATGCGAGATTACCGTCCTATCCCAACCGACATGATGTCGAATTTTAACGGGGGATAAGTCACATTTCAGACAAAGCGCGTCCCAAAGTTTGAGATCCCTCCTCATTTCCCGATCTCATACACCGTTGGCGCAGAACCCCTCCTCCGGACATGAGTATGTGGTTATCGAACCCCTCGCTCCCCACTGGCGGCAGTCCTCCGTCCGCTCATTCGTCCACTTGGGAGCTACTCCCTACCCGTGGTCACTGAAGAGATGGTGTTTCATCCACGGGCGGCCAGGATCTCTTCACTCGGTTCAGTAGGCTTCGTGCGTCATGGGGTCGTCACCTTAATGTTGCCGCTCTTACGACAGCTGGATTGGCACAGCAAGGATTTACCTCCTATCCGTGTCGGGTACTGCGAAATAGTAAGAGTAAGATATCGTAGGCGGCCGCCGACAGCCATCACACCCGCAGCACCCTCAACGGTATGAGCATAGGGCTACACGGTGGCAAGAGAGGTGGTACTCTTCCATATGTGCTTAAGTTATTGATCTCACCCGGAAAATAGATCTAATTTGTTTACTATACTTTTCTTGTCCGTACCAAATCGTAGTGGCTAGTTGAATGCAAACATTGGTTGCGAAGTAGCTTTGTCCGGTTTGCACCTTCAGATCCGCCATGTCACGGTCACTATACTCGTAAAGCTTATGGTTTCCCCCCTTTATATTCACTACCATCATCGTAGGTGCTTCACTGCTTCGTGTCATGCTAGCACTGCTCCTCAAGACCTCAACCCATCAAGCGAAACAACATGCCACTCATAATTCCAAAGCTTACGTGTTGAAATACGAAATCTGATATGATGCTCATATTACTAAAACAGAGAACGTTTAATTGGTCACCTAATGTTCCTATATTCGTTTCGAAAAGCATGTGCGCCACCCACTGGTCCAGCTAGTTCCACTTTCCTGATTTTACTCTTGATGCTTAGGGTTTTCCCCTTTTATCTACTCTACTATGATCTGCGTAGGTGCTTTCTGTCGTACTAGCATTACTCCACCCTTCAAGCTAAACAACACAACACTCAAATTCCAAAGCTTAGTTGTTCAAATATGATTGTGATATGATACTGATATTAGTTAACAGACACATTTAATTGGTTAGCTAAAGGTCCCACTTGAGTTTCCAAATGCATGTCGCGACATATAGAGAGACACAGAATTGCATTTCTTTGTCACTTGTTGACTGTACTTTCTTGTCCATACCAAATCTTAGTTGTTATTTCAAAGCAAACATCGGTTGCTAACTACCCTTTGCGCGGTTTGCAGCTTCAGATCTGCCATCCCACTAAAGCCACGGTCAACACTATACTCATCATGCTTATGGTTTCCCCATTTTATGATGACCACGATCAGCCTACGTGGTTCGTGTCATAATAGCACTGCTCCACCCATCGAGCTAAACAAGCTTAGTTGTACAAATTCAAATCTGATATTATGCTGATATTAGTAAAACTGAGAGATGTTTAATTGGTCAGCTAAATGTTCCTACTTTAGTTTCGAAATGCATGTGAGCCACATATGGAGAGACCGGAAGGAATAGTATTTCTCTGTGCGCTCTGGTTCATCATGGGTGGCCAACCGACATTGTATAGAAAGACTTGTAATATCTTATCAATCTTGCTTTCTTGCTCTTCTTTAAGATGATCCTCTTCTCTTGCGGTCGACTGGTCAGGTCGAGTTTCTCCCTTAGTATATTTTGAATCTGTCAGGTCAGGTCGACTTGTTCTTCTTTACTATATGTTGAAGCTGTCATCTGCGAAGATCATCACTTCTGGAGCTCTCATATTTTGAGTAGTAGGCCACATTATATTAATGCACACAACAAATTTACAGCATGCATGGCACTTCTTAAAATTGCAGAGATAGCACAAAGGGGTTTACAGGGAGGCAGTATTGGATTAGAATCACTTCTGCATTACAAAGATAATCTCACTTGTTTTTATGTTTTCATGCATGTCAGGTATTGAACATTATCAAAATGAATATGAGAATGGGCGCATGAGAGGAATATTGCGGAACAATCCACTGGCTAACAAACTTGGCATGGTGGAGGATGGCCTATCTTATTCACCCATCAAGGTGCTTGCTCTAACTTGGCAAGGTTGTATTGGTCGCACATATTTTGCATCTGACCTCTTGCATTACTTCTACTTTGTTACACCATCTGCTTAGTTTAAGCATCATATATGAGTATATGCCATACCTATCCATTTTCTGTACCTATTCCATGTGTCGTCATACTATGTTTTTCCAGTCAAATGTTGTTCTTTTAGATGTCAGGAAGAGGGTGAGATGTCCAAGGTAAGCAGGGTAAGTGTAGATCTCAAGGAGTCAAACTAGGTAGTTTGGCAAAAGGTAAAGGATATGCTACCTTCGTTAAAGCACTTCGCTGGATGTAATAGGAAGTTTAGGGAAGCGTCACACGCCCAGAACCAGGCTTAACTGTACCAGATTTACCCTATTCGTGTCAATCTATAGTGGCTTGAGAGAGGTGATACGTCGTGCTATCGGGAGGTGCCAGATACGTTTTCGGTAGGCTGGGATGAGATCGTCGGTATGATCGATAATTAAAATTTGAACTCATGTGAGATGTTCGCTAAATTCTCTAGTCAACATGTGCCTTGCACCTTGTTGTCCATTCATCTTTTATGATAATTTTCAGATGAACTCCTGCTCAAAGGTATAGGTTCACGAAAACCAGCGTCTAGCTAGGCATCCTTTCACTGTTGTACTTCATACATAGGTGACTATAGACTTGCAAGATAGGATCAAGAACTCTCATATATTGATGAAAACATAATAGGTTCAGATGAAATCATGGCACTCGGGCCCTAGTGACAAGCATTAAGCATAGCAAAGTCATAGCAACATCAATCTCAGAACATAGTGGATACTAGGGATCAAACCCTAACAAAACTAACTCGATTACATGATAAATCTCATCCAACCCATCACCGTCCAGCAAGCCTACGATGGAATTACTCACGCACGGCGGTGAGCATCATGAAATTGGTGATGGAGGAAGGTTGATGATGACGATGGCGACGGATTCCCCTCTCCGGAGCCCCGAACGGACTCCAGATCAGCCCTCCCGAGAGAGTTAGGGCTTGGCGGCGGCTCCGTATCGTAAAACGCGATGAATCCTTCCTCTGATTTTTTTCTCCCCGAAGTGAATATATGGAGTTGGAGTTGAGGTCGGTGGAGTCAGGGGGCACGAGGCAGGGGCGCGCCGGTGTGGGCCCCCTGATGCTTGATTCTTTCGCAGTATTTTTTATTAAAACGTGTCTCCTGAATTTTCAGGTCATTCCGAGAACTTTATTTCTGCACAAAAATAACACCATGGCAATTCTGCTGAAAACAGCGTCAGTCCGGGTTAGTTCCATTCAAATCATGCAAGTTAGAGTCCAAAACAAGGTCAAAAGTGTTTGGAAAAGTAGATACGATGGAGACGTATCAACTCCCCCAAGCTTAAACCTTTGCTTGTCCTCAAGCAATTCAGTTGACAAACTGAAAGTGATAAAGAAAAACTTTTACAAACTCTGTTTGATCTTGTTGTTGTAAATATGTAAAGCCAGCATTCAAGTTTTCAGCAAAGATTATGAACTAACCATATTCACAATAACATTTGGTCTCATGTTTACTCATATCAATGGCATAATCAACTAGCGAGCAATAATAATAAATCTCGGATGACAACACTTTCTCAAAACAATCATAATATGATATAACAAGATGGTATCTCGCTAGCCCTTTCTGAGACCGCAAAACATAAATGCAGAGCACCTTTAAGATCAAGGACTGACTAGACATTGTAATTCATGGTAAAAGAGATCCATCAAGTCATACTCAATGTAAACTAAGTAATGCATGATGACAGGGTGCTCTCCAACTGGTGCTTTTTAATAAGAGGATGATGACTCAACATAAAAGTAAATAGATAGGCCCTTCGCAGAGGGAAGCAGGAATTTGTAGAGGTGCCAGAGCTCGGTTTTGAAATAGAGATAAATAATATTTTGAGTGGTATACTTTCATTGTCAACATAACAACCGAGAGATCTCGATATCTTCCATGCTACACACATTATAGGCAGTTCCCAAACAGAATGGTAAAGTTTATACTCCCCCCACCAACAACATCAATCCATGGCTTGTCCGAAACAACGGGTGCCTCCAACTAACAACAATCCTGGGGAGTTTTGTTTGCAATTATTTTAATTTAAGCATGGGACTGGGCATCCCGGTTACCAGCCATTTTCTCGTGAATGATGAGCGGAGTCCACTCATCTTGAGAATAACCCACCTAGCATGGAAGATATAGACAACCCTAGTTGATACATGAGCTATTCGAGCATAAAACAAATTTCATTTGAAGGTTTAGAGTTTGGCACATACAAATTTACTTGGAATGGCAGGTAGATACCGCTTATAGGAAGGTATGGTGGACTCATATGGAATAACTTTGGGGTTTATGGAAGTGGATGCACAAGCAGTATTCCGCTTAGTACAAGTGAAGGCTAGAAAAGACTGGGAAGCGACCAACTAGAGAGCGACAACAGTCATGAACATGCATTAAAATTAATCAACACTGAGTGCAAGCATGAGTAGGATATAATTCACCATGAACATAAATATCGTGGAGGCTATGTTGATTTTGTTTCAACTACATGCGTGAACATGTGCCAAGTCAAGCCACTCGAATCGTTCAAAGGAGGATACCACCCTATCATACCACATCACAACTATTTTAATAGCATGTTGAGCACGCAAGGTAAACCATTATAAACTCCTAGCTAATTAAGCATGGCATGAGCAACTATAATCTCTAATTGTCATTGCAAACATGTTCATTCATAATAGGCTGAATCAGGAATGATGAACTAATCATATTTACAAAAACAAGATAGGTCGAGTTCATACCAGCTTCTCTCATCTCAATCAGTCCATCATATATCGTCATTATTGCCTTTCACTTGCATGACCGAATGGTGTGGATAATAATAATAGTGCATGTGCATTGGACTAAGCTGGAATCTGCAAGCATTCAATACAAGGGAGAAGACAAGGTAATATGGGTTTGTTAGATCAACAATAATGCATATGAGAGCCACTCAACATTTTCATCATGGTCTTCTCTCTC
>NC_053028.1:16135989-16181344 GCF_003073215.2 Triticum urartu
GCTTGAACGTAAGTAGTTTCATGATCACTTCTTGATCACTTGTAGCCTCATGACCATTGCGTAGCTTCTCATCTTACTCTTACTTGCGTATGTTAGCCACCATATTTGTTTAGCGCTTGCTGCAGCTCCACCTCATTACCACATCCTACCCATAAGCTTAAATAGTCTTGATCTCGCGGGTGTGAGATTTCTGAGTCCTCGTGACTCACGGATACTTTCAAACAGTTGCAGGTGTCGATGATACCAGTGCAGGTGGCGCAACCGAGCTCAAGTGGGAGCTCGATGAAGATCTTGGTCATTGTTATGTATCTTTTCCTGATGATCAGTAGTGGTGCCCAGTTGGGATGATCGGGGATCTAGCATTTGGGGTTGTCTTCTTTTATTTTGGTTCCGTAGTCAGACCTTGATTGTACTCTGGATGATGTATGTTTAACTTGTTATATGTGTGAAGTGGCGATTGTAATCCAACTCTTTATCGCTCTCTTATTCAGTACATGGGATTGTGTGAAGATTACCCCTCTTGCGACAAAAGCACCATGCGGTTATGCCTCTAAGTCGTGCCTCGAGACGTCGGAGATATCGCGCATCGTGGGTGTTACACCAAGGACCTGAACACGTGGGAGGTACCTCTGAATCTAGCCTACATAGCCTACACGGACAAGGACGCATACGCATGCTACGACATGTTCAGGCGGATCTTGGACATGAGGGCTGCTTCCCGTAACCAACGAGTACACGGATAGCCGCAGCGTCATGATCAAGCGTGCCAGGAAGGTCTAGATGTTGTACTTTATCTGTTTATAAGCACCTTTATCGTCTGAGTGTTTCATGCATTAGCCTATGTGTTGTAATTATCTGTTTTGTCCAAAATATTTCTTTTAAGAACGCATTAACCTGTTTGCTTTTTTAGTGGTTATTTGCTTATGTATGTAACTAGTTCACTTGTCCGTTTAAAAAAACTAGTTAACTCGGCCGCCGTGCTTTGAATCTCCTTCCTCCCAACATATTCCCCTTCTCAAGTGGACCCAACAAGTCTCGTACACAGACATATGGTACCAACCACCTATCCATTTGTATTTCTTTATTTTGTTCAATCTTTCGTCATCTTCCTATACAGCGGCTGGCCATCATAGCCTATGGCATTGGCCAAGCCATCCCTCTACTCCCACACATTGTCCGGCGGCGGCAGCTCCACCGACCCACCCTGCACCCGAACAAGTTAACCCTCGTACTCCCCTCCGCCTGCGTCTTCCCCCGCTCCGGTTTATTCGGTCTGAGGTCTCGACGTCATCCTCCGCCTTGGAGCTATCGCCACGGCGCCGCTGTCTGTCGTTCCCAACATGGTTAGCAAAACAAGAGGAATCAGGAGACAACTGTTCGTCGAGAGGCTGACAGTCTCGGGCCCACCAGGTCCATGGCCTAGGTTTTGTTGTTTAACATGGGCAGCCCACGACATGCATGTTTCAACATTTTTTGGATCCAGCAGGTATCAAGCGGCCTCTAGGCCTCCCAACCTAGCTTGTCTATAACATCACCAGCCCAAGTTCTATTTGTTTTTTTCAAGACGACGCACAGCTCAGTTCTATTTTTCTATAAGAATGCAAAACTGAACCTATGTTTTCTATAAGAATGCAAAACTGAACCTATATTTATATCTTATTTTATTACATATATATATATAATAGAAACAACATAAGGTTCCGTTAAACCTGTCATTCGTCCAACCATTTTATAGACGTTCCCACTTCCTTTATTTTCATTTTCATTAATCCTATGTCTGAATTTTCTCCCACTTCCTTTTTCCATGTAAACTGAGTTTCCTCCCAGTACTTTTCCCTAGAACCAACTCAACTGTCCCACGTCTAGCCTAAAAAATAATAATACCCCATGTCCTATTAACTCATCAAATTAAAATGATATTTTATTTCGTAAGTTGAAAGTTCTTACAAAATAATAATAATAATTGTTTATATATAACTTGGCAAGTTAACTCATAGTGATTGCGTACATAAGCTTGCAAAGATTTTACTGACCAATGCAGTAATAGACGTGCAATCATGTGTTTGTGTTTTTATAACATATCTCCGTCCAGCCCAACATGATATTTTCACCCAGCCCAGCAAGTCCGCGGATTTTGAGAAAAATGCAAATGAGCTTTAAATTCTACCATATATATAAATGGGCTGCATAGATGCTACATCATTATTTCACCCAGCCCACCAAATGAACTAAAAAACAAATGGACTGGCTGACATGTGGGCCAGTAGGTCGAAGCCTAACAAGGCATTGGATTTACATCCAACGGCTGGCATTCTTCTTCAATCTATCGTCTTCTTCCCCCAACGCTGCCAAGACCGCCTGCTCCAGCATCCGGCGTCCAGCAGCGTTGTCTTGCGTGCCTCAGCAAAATGCTACCCCGCCGACGGCCAGGCCATCCCTCCACTTTGCACCTCCTGTTATTCTTTGTCGAGTGTAGGCCCACCCCGCACCCGAACTAGTCAAGTTTCCCACTCCTCTCCGTCTGCGACTCCACTACGGTGTCTTCCCCATCTCTGGGTCATTCCAGTCTGGGGCCTCGCCGTCATCCACCACCTCGCTGCGTGGTCAACAAACGAGAGTCGTCGGAAGAGGACTGTACTTGGAGAGCCTGACGACTGGGACCCACAAGGTCCATGGTCGCATGCAAGGAAAGTTCGTCCTTTTTAAGTTGTTTCCTCCCCCTAATAGCTAGGACCCACCGGCTGTATTTTCACACGGAAGGAAGTGCCTCCTTGTTATGCGAAAAAAAACCATTCCTCCTGATGACAGCTGGGACCGGCAGATTTGATGGCTGACTTGTGGGCCTACAAAGCAGACGTGTACGCAGGGTTTTGTCAACTTAATCAACAAATGATTCTAGCAGCTGGACCATTGGATGTTAATCCAACATCCATGCTCCTTCTTCAACCTCTGTTGATGCTCCTGTCTCCCGTGGGCGGCAGTGCTGTCGCTCACCCAAACCAGTCAAGTTTCCCACTCCTCTCCATCTGCGACTCCACTTTCGCATCTTCCCCATCTCCGGGTCATTCCAGTCTGGGGCCTCGCGGTCGTCCACCGGCCTTGGTGCGCTCGGCACGGTGTGGTCAACGTGGTCAACAACCGAGAGTCATCGAAAGATGACTGTACATGAGAGGCTGGCAGTGGGCCCGCACCACGCCCATGGACGCATGCATGCAGTTGCATCCTTTTTACCCTGAAAAATAATGTTTTCTCCCCCTGACTGATGGGACCCACCGGCTACATCCTTGCACGCAAGGAAGTGCATCCATATTACGGACAAAAAAATGATTCGCCCCCCTGACTGCTGGGACCCACCAGCTACATCTTCGCACGCAAGGAAGTGCCTGACAGTCGGGACCCACCTGGTCGAAGCGTACGTAGCATTGTCATTCTGGTTGCGAACATGTATGTACATATGATCGGTTTGTCTGCGGGCTGCAGCGATGAACCGTGCCCGTGTAAGGAAAGGCACATGTCGTAGTAGAGGTGCGCACGTAGCATGTACACATATGTACAGCGGTCAGGTTGCAAGCAAGTAAATACGGCCACGTATGTACATACGGGCGGGGTCTCGAACGCCTACTCGTGCATATATATACAGACGGCCAGGGCTTGTGTACATGGAGAGGCAACGGACGGCAGCAACGACGTCTTGTTCATCGGGCAGCGAACTAGCTGGATCGGAATGGAGAACAGCGTCCTGTTCATCGGGAGGCAATCGACTGGGTCGGAATACATTGTGTTCATCTGGAGTCAACCAGCTTGGACGGAACAGGCGATTGAAACGAGGCCTGGCGTACCGCAGAACGAAAGAAACGACCTTGTGTTCGACTGGCCATGGTTGAAACAGGATCCTGTTCATCAGGAGGGGTCTGGCGTACCGCAAAACGGAGGAAACGGACCTCCTATGGTCGAAATGGGGTCCTGTTGATCGGGAGGGGTGTGGCATACCGCCAAACGGAGGAAACGGACTTGTGTTGGAGCGCTACGGTCGAAACGGGGGTCCTGTTCATCAGGAGGGATGTGGCGTACCGCAAAACGGGACTCCACGGGATACTGTTCATCTTGACCGTCAACCTCCTCCAGCCTCCACGGGCTACTGTTCATCCACCATCGACCTCCTCCAGCTTCCACCTGCGACTGTTCATCCACGGGCTCCTGTTCATCCAGCCTCCACCGGCTACTGTTCAACCATCCCTCTCCACTGGGTCTTGTTCAACCACCCCTCCACGGGCGACTGTTCATCCAGCCCTCCACCGGCTACTGTTCAACCAGCCCTCCACGGGGTCCTGTTCATCCAGCCCTCCACGGGGTCCTGTACATCCACCGGCTCGATCGATCGGGGGTAATGTTCATCCAGCGACAACTGCCTCTACTATCACGGGGTACTGTTCATCCAAACCCCACCGGGAACTGTTCATCCAAACCCCCCAACAAAGCTCACTGTTCATCCAGAGGCAGCATTGTTCGGCTTAAGTTGGTAGAAGTAGCGAAGGAATCGCTCGGCTTCAGTTAACAGCAAGTGATCGATCGATCGCTCAGGTTCAGTACCGCGTAGCCTGTAGTGTGATACGTCCATTTTGCATCATGCTTTTATATCGATATTTATTGCATTATGGGCTGTTCTTACACATTATGTCACAATACTTATGCCTATTCTCTCTTATTTTACAAGGTTTACATAAAGAGGAAGAATGCTGGCAGCTGGAATTCTAGGCTGGAAAAGGAGCAAATATCAGAGACCTATTCACGGAAGTTATTTCCAGAATATATAAAAAATACTGAGCACAAGAAGTACCAGAGGGGGCCACCCACCAGCCACGAGGGTGGGGGGCGTGCCCTACCCCCTGGGCGCGCCCCCTGCCTCGTGGGCCCCCTGGTGGCCCTCCGATGCCCATCTTCTGCTATATGGAGTATTTCGTCGAGGAAAAAATCATAATCAAGCTTTCGGGATGAGACTCTACTGCCACGAGGCGGAACCTTGGTGGAACCAATCTAGGGCTCCGGCAGAGCTGTTCTGTCGGGGGCACTTCCCTCTGGGAGGGGGAAATCATCACCATCGTCATCACCAAAGATCCTCTCATCGGGAGGGGGTTAATCTCCATCAACATCTTCACCAGCACCATCTCATCTCAAACCCTAGTTCATCTCTTATATCCAATCTTTGTATCCAAACCACAGATTGGTACCTGTGGGTTGCTAGTAGTGTTGATTACTACTTGTAGTTGATGCTAGTTGGTTTACTTGGTGGAAGATCATATGTTCAGATCCATTATGCATATTAATACCCCTCTGATTATGGACATGAATATTCTTTGTGAGTAGTTACGTTTGTTCCTGAGGACATGGGAGAAGTCTTGCTATTAGTAGTCATGTGAATTGTGTATTCGTTCGATATTTTGATGAGATGTATGTTGTCATCCCTCTAGTGGTGTCATGTGAACGTCGACTACATGACACTTCACCATTGTTTGGGCCTAGAGTGAGGCATTGGGAAGTAATAAGTTGATGATGGGTTGCTAGAGTGACAGAAGCTTAAACCCTAGTTTATGCGTTGCTTCGTAAGGGGCTGATTTGGATCCATATGTTTCATGCACTACAAGAATTCTGTTAATACATGACGGCTCTAGTCTGTCTTGGATCAGTGAAAAACTGTCATGGGTGTCCGTCCATGACGGACTTGAAATCTGTCATGTATATCGCGTCATAATTTGACGCCGTACTGTCCATGACGGTGCTCGGCCATCATGGATCTGCCCCAGGCATGCTTAATGGATGTGCTCGTAACGACGTTAACAGGTTTGCCACGTCATCATTTGACATGGATCTGACACAGCAACCCATATAGGAATCGGCCCAGTTAAAATTTTGGCCCACCAGGTGCAATAGGGACGGCCCAAGCAATCAACCCAAATTAAAATTCAGCCCATTAAACTATGGTCGGGCCAAGGCCCACTAATTCACTACAAGCCATACACCCACCTCTAATCTCATTTCTCTTCTCTTTCTAAAAATAACTCTCATTTGTCTTCTCTTCTTCCATGGAAATTTTAAGTCAATATGTATTGTCGGAAACTATATTCTCATTTCATTAAATAAAATGAAAGTTACATAATCAAATCGGTAAATACATATGAACATGAGCAAAAAGATCCCTAAAAACTTAAAATTACAAACATCTCCTCAAGAAGACAAAGCTACTCTCCAGCTCCCCAGCACCGGCGGCGGTCGCCATACGTCAACTGGGGTTAATCCCCGTGCCTTTGTGGTCGCGGATCCGTCCATACCTGACGAAGTCATCAGAGGGACACACCATTTTCGCAACCATCTGCCTCGAACCATGCTCCTGAACGGCACTCTGTCTCCGAAGAACCCATGGAACTTGTATCACCTGCATGTTGAGAACCTCTAAGAATGGCTCAGAAAATCAGAAACGAAAGGTATGGGAAATATCAAAAGCAACAGGGGGAGGGAAACCTAGTGTTAGTTGAGGCTCACAGCCTGTTGAGGATCCCGCTGGTCCGATGCGACGGAATTCCACCAGGCACGTCGTCGGGTGGGGGATGAAGCGGGATCTCGAGCACGCCTGTAGTCGTCACGCACGGCCCATCCAGCTTCTGTATGAAGCGTCCCTCCTTGCGGCAAGTGGGCACCATCCACACCAACGGCAACGGCACCACGTGCACTAGTCTGCCTTCAGGGGCGTTCCCGCCTGCGAGGCGAGGCTAACATCGCGGAGGTAGATAGTCGTTGTGGGATGTAGAGGGGAAGATGGTCGTGGATGGCGAGGTCGCGGTGGCTACTAACCCGGCGGTTGGGGGATGCAGAGGGAATGATGGCCATGGATGGCGAGGTTGGGATAGCTGCCAGTCTTTTTTTCGGTTGGGATGGCTGCAGCCATGGATAGGGAGGGTGCCATGGATGGGGACGGGGAAGGGGGATGGCGAAGGATCTGGAAGAGGCCGACCGAGATCCACTTCCTCACGGTGGAAGAGAAGAGGGCGTCTCGTGCGTGGGCGGAAGGAAGCACAAAAAGAGGGGGAGGTTTCCTTGCCGTTGGATCTCAGGTGGATGGACGGTTCACATCTGCGATCCGTGGGACGCTTAGTTCAACCAATCGGAGCGCAGGTTTGCCCTCACACTGGATTTCCACTTCGCTGGAAACTATAGCGGGCCACTGTTGATAGTGAGTCCAGCCCAGAATTCCTTTTTTTCAGTTATTCAAATAACCCAATAAGGCATCCTTGTGGAGTAACTTGGAAAAAAGAATTATCATATATAGCACAATAAATTTTTCATGTAAGTATAGTTGCACATGAGGTGAACAACAAACTAGAAAAGCATGCGTGCCTACTTTTCATTTAGATCTGGAACATTATTTTTGGCACATATTTGAATAAATGTTGTAATAGACCTACAATTTTTGCAATACATTATTTTCTTTTGATCTACAATTATGTTCCTTAAAATGTATGCATATTTCTCAAAAGTACACAAACGTTTCAAACTTTGAAGAAAGGTTAATTTTGCAAAAGATCAATGGTTTGTTATGCATAATTCAAACTCCTATTTGCAACCTATCAAAAAATGGTTAACACAAATATGTTTTGTCAAACCAATTTTTCCTGTAACACAACTTGAATTATATGAGCGCATAGGCTCATTAACACAAATATGATTTTTCATGCACATGTAGTTCAAAAATGAATTGTATTCATTAAATGCCTAGAAACGCACTAAAGGAGTTAAATATAGCAAAGGACCCCCAAAAGGCCAAATTTTGACATGGATCATGTAATTGTGTATGTTTTATTAGTGTAGAAAACAATTCAAGGACAAAGGATGAAGCAGTGGTCACTTTGCCTTCAATCCTGGTTGTTGCCTCTCGAAACCTAGATTCTTTCGTGAGATGATCCAGTTTCAAAGCAGCACATGTTACAAATTTTACAAAACCTTCTCAAGTTTTCACCACAAGTTTTGGGTGTCATGTGTGGGTACCATGCCAATTTCATGACTTCCAGACTCAGTTTACATTTTTCTGAATTAAAAGGGTATACTCCATGCTCGGGATCGTGTCTTAGCACCATCATGTTTAGAATTTCTTTCCTTTTATTGCATCGGCCTAAACATATACTTGCTAACAAAAATATGATTTTTCAAACAAATTTTGTAAACTTTTTCGTGCACCTGCAGTTTAAAATTGAATTGTATTCATTAATTGCATTGAATGACTTAAATATAACAAACTGACTCTGAAAAAGTCAAATTTTGATATGGTTTCATGTATTGGAGTATGTTGCATGCAATTTAACCAACATAAAAAGTAATGGTTGTTTCGTGTTCAAACCTGACTCGTCGCTTCTTGAAACCTAGTCTTTTGTTCTTTAGCTTAAATTGGTTAAAATATATTCTATGTTGTGTTTTGAGTCAATAGAATATGCATAGAACATTTTTTAATATATTAATATATTACTCAGTGCACATTGGTATCGCAACAATATCTTAGCATGTATCTATCGCTGATCCTCTTCAAGTGATTTTCCCTTCCATTCTTGATGGATTCAAACGATTTTTCTGACAATTGTTTTCCATTGGTTTTATTTTTATTTTTCCAAGTACATGTTTATACTTGTTGTTGATTTTTTTTCCTTTTGAGAAAAGAAATATAATAAAAATTTACAAATGCCATCATAATACTTTAAGAAAGTGTAACTGCATTTGGAATAATGGACAAACATGTTTTTGTACAATGTATCGTATCTATTAAAAAGTTGTCGATGCATTTTTAGAAAATGTTCGCCATGCATTAATAAAAATGCCAACGTGTACTTTTAAATTTTGTTCAATTTGTTTTTAGGAAATGTTAGACATGTATTAAAAAAATATTGTGTAATAATTGTGCATGCTTTTGGTCCTGAATGAATATACATAAATTTACAGATTAATTTTTAATACACATCGAACTGTGTAAATCCACGTCAATTTAGGAAAAAGTTCATGTTTGGCTCTTCAAGGTACACACTAATGAAAATAAATAAATATTTTTAATACACAATATTTGCAACTTTTATAAGAGAAACGAATAAATAAAAAATAAAAACAGGAGTGTCTACACATATGGGCGGAATGGATGAAGCAAACTATTGATTTGGTATTCTTTTGTGTCACTTACTATTATTTGTACCTTTTTTGTCATGTTTAATCTATTGGTTCCATTCTTAAGGATTGAGTTTCCGTTCTACATATATTGTGCAATGGAGCAATTTATATATGCCTGGCATGAGGAGTTCCTTGGATAGTGAGGTATTATTTGGCGAGTGTAGATATTCTTTGGTTATACGAATTAAAAAAAAGGACCTGGTATGGAGTCACGCTACGACATCATGAGACTATGCTCAGAATTTGAAAAAAGGTTAAACATGTATTTAAAAATGTTAAACAAGCATTCATAAAATGTTTATTAAGCATTCGAAAAAAATTTGAACGCGCATATAAAAATTATTTCTCATGTACAAAAAATGATTTTTATCATGTATATAAAATGTTATAAAGAATTTGAAAAAAAGGATGAACAAATATTTGAAAAATGTTAAACAAGCATTCGAAAAATATTGAACGGGAATAGAGAAATTGTTGACCATGTATCAAAAAATATGATTTTTTTATCATGTATATTAATTGTTAATAAAGAATTTTGAAAAAATGATGAGCAAGTATTTGAAAAATGTTAAACTAGCATTTTGGGAGTGCTAAATGTGTATAGAAAAAATGTTGACCATGTATTAAAAAATAATGATTTTTTTATCATGTAGATAAAAATGAATTATAATAAAACAACCGAAGAAGAAAAAGAAAAAAAGAAAACAAGAAGAAAACTGAGAAAACCGGCTCTAGTTACCTTAAGAGGGACCCCCACCCCCAACTACAAAACAAGATTGGGAGGTTGGCGCAGTGGCTAGCAAGGATCTACATATTTCTTGAAGTACTGCGATCAATCCCCGCTGCTGCACCTTTTTATATTTCTTTTGTTTACAAAAATGAGCTTCTATCTCGCATGCGAGAATACATAACGCTTTTTAGGTGAGAATACATAGCGTTTCTGCACACACGGCATATGAGCATGCATGTGTACAATAATTTTTTAAAATAATGGCAACAAAATTAAGAAATAATCTGATTTTTTTATTTTTGTTAAAGCTGACATGATTTTCTATGATCAAGGCCCTTGTTTCAAACCGGTGAGTTTTTTAACAAAACCGGTGACTAATTATGTCGGTCTCAAAAACAAGTGGCTTCTCTATATACCGGGGTAGATGAGCATGCGTGTGAACACTAAACTAGAAAAAAAATGGCAAAAAAATCAGAAAATATATGATTTTTGTTAGAGCTAATGAATTTCCTATGAGCACGGTTCAGCTTCAAACTTTTGCTTTTATACGGCCTTACGTGGACCCCATAGTGGGTCCTTAAGACACCCGACACCTTACTGTCGGGTCCCACAATGGCCTGCGACCTGCAAAGTCTGGCCCTAAGGATGTTCAGTCCGTGATGGACAATATGGTCCATATACAATGTTAAAATAATAGTATGGCTACTCAATCCATGATGATTTTTGTGATGGTCTGTCGATGTCCATCATAAAAGGCTATAGTTTTGGGGGGTGTTCAAGTCTGGGTGATCCGTGACGGTTTCCATGACAGTTTACCACAACGTCACGAGAAATCTGTCATGGATTAACAGGTTTCTTATAGTGATGCTATGGTTAGGTTTACCTTAATACTTCTATTGTAGTTGTGGATGCTTGCAATGGGGGTTAATCACAAGTGGGATGCTTGTCCAAGTAAGGACAGCACCCAAGCACTGGTCCACCCGCATATCAAATTATCAAAGTACCGAACGCGAATCATATGAACGTGATGAAAATTAGCTTGACGATAATTCCCATGTGTCCTCGGGAGCGCTTTACTTCATATAAGAGTTTGTTCAGGCTGGTCCTTTGCTACAAAAAGGATTGGGCCATCTTGCTGCATCTTATTTACTTTTATTACTTGCTACTCGTTACAAATTACCTTATCACAAAACTATCTGTTACCGATAATTTCAGTGCTTGCAGAGAATACCTTACTGAAAACTGCTTATCATTTCCTTCTGCTCCTCGTTGGGTTCGACACTCTTACTTATCGAAAAGGCTACGATAGATCCCCTATACTTGTGGGTCATCAAGACTCTTTTCTGGCGCCGTTGCCGGGGAGTGAAGCGCCTTTGGTAGGTGGAATTTGGTAAGGAAAAATTTATATAGTGTGCTGAAATTTACTGTCACTTGTTACTATGGAAAGTAATCCTTTGAGGGGCCTGTTTGGGGTATCTTCACCCTGACCGGTAGAGCCAATAGTTGCTCCTCAACCTACTGGACCTACTGAAAATGAAAATGTTTACTTCGAAATTCCTTCGGGTATGATAGAGAAACTGCTAGCTAATCCTTTTGCAGGAGATGGAACATTACATCTCGACTTACACTTAATCTATGTGGATGAAGTTTGTGGATTATTTAAGCTTGCAGGTATGCCCGATGATGTTATCGAGAAGAAGGTTTTCCCTTTATCTTTGAAGGGAGATGCATTGACATGGTATAGGCTATGTGATGATATGGGATCATGGGACTATAAGCGATTGAAATTGGAATTTCACCAGAAGTTTTATCCTATGCATCTTGTTCATCGTGATCATAATTATATATATAATTTTTGGCCTCATGAAGGAGAAAGCATCGCTCAAGCTTGGGGGAGGCTTAAGTCAATGTTATATTCAAGCCCCAATCATGAGCTCTCAAGAGAAATGATTATTCAAAAAATTTATGCTCGGCTTTCTGACAACAATCGCTCCATGCTCGATACTTCTTGTACTGGTTCCTTTATGATGAGGACTATTGAATTCAAATGGAATTTATTGGAGAGAATTAAACGCAACTCTGAAGATTGGGATCTCGATGAAGGTAAGGAGTCAGGTATAACACCTAAGTTTGATTGTGTTAAATCTTTTGTGGATACCGATGTTTTCCGTAAATTTAGCACTAAATATGGACTTGACTCTGAGATAGTAGCTTCTTTCTGTGAATCCTTTGCTACTCATGTTGATATCCCTAAGGAGAAGTGGTTTAAATATAATCCTCCCATTGAAACAAAAGTTGTTGCACCTATTAAAGTTGAAGAAAAAATTATCACCTATGATGATCCTGTTGTTACCACTGCTTATGTTGAGAAACCACCTTTCCCTGTTAGAATAAAGGGTCATGATAAAGCTTTAATTGTGGTTCGTAAAAGTAATATTAGAACTTATACACCTCCTGGTTAAGTTAAAGTTGAACCTAATATTGCTATTGTTAAAGATCTCTTGGCTGATAATATCGATGGGCATGTTATTTATTTCTGTGATGAGACTGCTAGAATTGCTAAACCTGGTGCTAAAGATAAACATAGACCTGTGGTAGGCATGCCTGTTATTTATGTTAAAATAGGAGATCATTGTTATCATGGCTTGTGTGATATGGGTGCTAGTGCTAGTGCAATACCTATTTCCTTATACAAAGAAATTATGCATGATATTGCACCAGCTGAGATAGAAGATATCGATGTTACCATTAAGCTTCCTAATAGATATACTATTTCACCAATTGGGATTGTTAGAGATGTTGAAGTCTTGTGTAGGAAGGTTAGATATCCTGCTGATTTTCTTGTTCTTGGTTCCCCACAAGATAGCTTTTGTCCCATTATATTTGGTAGACCCTTCTTAAATACTGTTAATGCTAGGATAGACTGCGAAAAGGATGTTGTTACTATTGGTTTGGGTGATATGTCTCATGAGTTTAACTTCTCTAAATTTTGTAGACAACCCCGTAATGAAGAATTGCCTAGTAAAGATGAAATTATTGGTCTTGCGTCTATTGTTGTGCCTCCTAATGATCCTTTAGAACAATATTTGCTAGACCATGAAAATGATATGTTTATGAATGAAAGAAGGGAAATAGATGAAGTATTCTTTAAACAAGGACCTATTCTTAAACACAACTTGCCTGTTGAAATCCTAGGGGATCCTCCTCCACCCAAGGGTGATCCCGTGTTTCAGCTTAAACCATTACCTGATACTCTTAAATATGCTTATCTTGATGAAAAGAAGATATATCCTGTTATTATTAGTGCTAACCTTTCAGAGCATGAAGAAGAAAAATTATTGAAAACTCTGAAGAAGCACCGTGCTGCTATTGGATATACTCTTGATGATCTTAAGGGCATTAGTCCCACTCTATGTCAACACAAAATAAATTTGGAGAAAGACGCCAAACCAGTTATTGATCACCAACGACGGCTGAATCCTAAGATGAAAGAAGTGGTAAGAAAGGAAATATTAAAACTCCTTGAGGCAGGTATAATTTATCCCGTTGCTGATAGTCAGTGGGTAAGTCCTGTCCATTGTGTCCCTAAGAAGGGAGGTATTATTGTTGTTCCCAATGATAAAGATGAATTGATTCCACAAAGAATTATTACAGGTTATAGGATGGTAATTGATTTCCACAAATTAAATAAGGCTACTAAAAAAGATCATTGCCCCTTACCTTTTATTGATCAAATGCTAGAAATATTATGCAAACATACACATTTTTGCTTTCTATATGGTTACTCTAGTTTCTCTCAAATACCTGTGTCATCTGATGATCAAGCAAAGGCCACTTTTACTTGCCCTTTCGGTACTTTTGCTTATAGAAGTATGCCTTTTGGTTTATGTAATGCACCTGCTACCTTTCAAAGATGCATGATGGCTATATTTTCTGACTTTTGAGAAAAGATATGTGAGGTTTTCATGGACGATTTCTCCATTTATGGATCCTCTTTTGATGATTGCTTGAGCAACCTTGATCGAGTTTTGCAGAGATGTGAAGAAACTAATCTTGTTCTGAATTGGGAGAAATGCCACTTTGTGGTTAATGAAGGTATTGTCTTGGGGCATAAAATTTCTGAAAGAGGCATCAAAGTTGGTAAAGCTAAAGTCGATGCTATTGAAAAGATGCCATGTCCCAAGGACATTAAAGGTATAAGAAGCTTCCTCGGTCACGCTGGTTTTTATAGGAGGTTCATTAAGGGCTTCTCAAAAACTTCTCGGCCTCTAACTTAAGAAAGCATTGATTTCTGCACCTATTGTTCAGCCACCTGATTGGAATTTACCCTTTGAAATTATGTGTAATGCTAGTGATTATGCTGTAGGTGTTGTTCTAGGGCAAAGAGCTGATAAAAAATTAAATGTTATCCAATATGCTAGTAAAACTCTAGACAATGCCCAGAGAAATTATGCTACCACTGAAAAAGAATTTTTAGCATTTGTTTTTGCTTGTGATAAGTTCAGACCTTATATTGTTGATTCTAAAGTAACTATTCACACTGATCATGCTGCTATTAAATACCTTATGGAAAAGAAAGATGCTAAACCTAGACTTATTAGATGGGTTCTCTTGCTACAAGAATTTTATTTGCATATTATTGATAGAAAGGGAGCTGAGAACCCCGTTGCAGACAACTTGTCTAGGTTAGAAAATGTTCTTGATGACCCACTACCTATTGACGATACCTTTCCTGATGAACAATTAAATGTCATAAATGCTTCTCGAACTGCTCCATCGTATGCTGATTATGCTAATTGTATTGTTGCTAAATTTATACCACCTAGTTTCACATAGCAGCAAAACAAAAGGTTCTTATATGATTTGAGACATTACTTTTGGGATGACCCACATCTTTATAAAGAAGGATTAGATGGTATTATTAGATGTTGTGTACCTGAGCATGAACAGGAACAGATCCTATGCAAGTGTCACTCCGAGGCTTATGGAGGACACCATGCTGGAGATAGAACTGTACATAAGGTATTGCAATCCGGTTTTTATTGGCCTACTCTCTTCAAGGATGCCCGTAAGTTTTTCTTCTCTTGTGATGAATGTCAAAGAATTGGTAATATTAGTAGACGTCAAGAAATGCCTATGAATTATTCACTTGTTATTGAACCATTTGATGTTTGGGGCTTTGATTATATGGGACCTTTTCCTTCCTCTAACGGGTATACATATATTTTAGTAGCTGTTCATTATGTTACTAAGTGGGTAGAAGTTATTCCAACTAGTAGTGTCGATCATAACACCTCTATTAAGATGCTTAAAGAAGTTATTTTCCTGAGGTTTGGAGTCCCTAGATATTTAATGACTGATGGTGGTTCACATTTTATTCATTGTGCCTTTCGTAAAATGCTTGCTAAGTATGACGTTAATCATAGAATTGCATCTCCTTATCACCCACAGTCTACTGGTCAAGTAGAATTGAGTAACAGAGAGCTCAAATTAATTTTGCAAAAGACTGTTAATAGATCTAGAAAGAATTGGTCCAAGAAACTTGATGATGCATTATGGGCCTATAGAACTGCATACAAAAATCCTATGGGTATGTCTCCGTATAAAATGGTTTATGGTAAAGCATGTCACTTACCTCTTGAATTAGAAGATAAGGCATATTGGGCTATTAAAGGGCTCAACTATGACTTCAAACTTGCCGGTGAGAAGAGGTTATTTGACATTAGCTCACTTGATGAATGGAGAACCCAAGCCTATGAAAATGCCAAATTGTTTAAAGAAAAAGTTAAAAGATGGCATGAAAAAGGGATACAAAAGCGTGAGTTTAATGTAGGTGATTATGTATTGCTATACAACTCTCATTTAAGATATTTTGCTGGCAAACTTCTCTCTAAATGGGAAGGTCCTTACTTTATCGAGGAGGTCTATCATTCCGGTGCCATAAAAATCAACAACTTCGAAGGCACAAATCCGAGGGTGGTAAACGGTCAAAGAATCAAACATTATATCTCAGGTAATACCATAAATGTTGAAACTAATATTATTGAAACTGTAACCCCCGGAGGAATACATAAGGGACACTTTCCGGAATGTTTCATACTACGAAAAGGAATAGGTACGTGGTACGGTAAGTAAACCGACTCCAAAACAGTTCTAATGGCAATATTTCTTCGTTTTGGAATATTTAGAAAAATAGGAAAATAAGAAGTAGTCCAGGAAGGACACGTGGCTTCCACGAGGGTGGGAGGAGCGCCCCCTGCCTCGTGGGCACCTCGTGTGCTCTCCGGACTCCGTTTTCTTGCACGATACTTCTTTTGGTTGGTAAAAATGCATTATATAATCCCCCGAAGGTTTTGACCATCGTATCATGCAAAAATCTCATGTTCTTGTTTCGAGCTATTTTCTGCCAGGGTTGTCAATGCTAAGCATCATGTCGTCTCCCTCCTCCTCCAACAATGAGGGCAATGATGCTTGGCTAATGAAGATAGAGCTGAAGAGAGAAGAGCCTGGAGAGATCAACAAGGAGGAAGGGATCAAGAAGGCCATGGAGGACCAAGTTCCGGCAGCAGAAGACATCCTTCAACTTGATCACAATCTTCTTACCCCAACTGACATCGAAGCTTTCAAGATGATTGAGTTAGCCCGTATACAAAACAAGTATCTCACATGTGAAAATATTTTGTTGAAGGAGCATATCATCGCACTCAAGGGCATTATCCGCAAGTTGGAGGACCTCCTACGCTCGATGTGCGACTATCCATCATCAACAACTCCACCTTCTTCACCAACAAAGAAGAACTGAGTATCTGGTATGGGCACTCCCCTTGGAAACTGCCAAGCTTGGGGGAGTGCCCCAGTATCGTATCACCATCACTTTTATCTTTACCGTTTTTCTTAGTTCGATCCTTTTGATAATATCTTGATCTAGTATAATAAAGTTTTAGTATGATCTAGTTGTGAGTTTTGCTTTATGATCCTTCTATGTAATCGAGTCCGTGAGCTATATATAATAATGATTAGTGTTGAGTCAAGGGCTTTATTATTTTGCTATGATCTTGAGGGAGTAAAATAAAAGGAAGAATAACAAGAAACAAAGAGATCATATGGTTCTTATGGAAAGTAATGAGCTCACATATAAAAGAGTATGACGAATAAAAGTTGTTGAGAGTTGACAAACATAGTTTTGGTCATCGTTGCAATGAATAGGAAGTAATAAAGAAAGAGAGGTTCACATATAAATATACTATCTTAGACATCTTTTATGATTGTGAGCACTCATTAAAGTATGACATGCTAAGAGTTGACGTTGGACAAGGAAAATGTAATGGGTTATGTTTTCTTACAGCTGAGATAAATTATATTGTCATGGATCATCCAACATGTTGAGCTTACCTTTCCCTCTCATGCTAGCCAATTTCTTTGCACCAAGTAGAGATACTACTTGTGCTTCCAAATATTCCTAAACTCGTTTTTGCCATGAGAGTCCACCATATCTACCTATGGATTGAGTAAGATCCTTCAAGTAAGTTGTCATCGGTGCAAGCAATAAAATTTGCTCTCTAAATATGTATGACTTATTAGTGTGGGAGAAAATAAGCTTTATATGATCTTGTGATGTGGAAGAAATAAAAGCGACGGACTACATAATAAAGGTCCATATCACAAGTGGCAATATAAAGTGACGTTCTTTCGCATTAAGATTTTGTGCATCCAACCATAAAAGTGCATGACAACCTCTGCTTCCCTCTGCGAAGGGCCTATCTTTTACTTTTATCTTCTACCTTACATAAGATTCATGGTGATCTTCACCTTTTCTTTTTACATTTTATCCTTTGACAAGCACAATATGTTGGAAAGATCCTAATATATATAGCTAATTGGATGTGAGTCTTCATGAACTATTATTGTTGACATTACCCTTGAGGTAAAACGTTGGGAGGCAAAACTATAAGCCCTTATCTTTCTCTGTGTCCGATTAAAACTCCATACCCATAAATATTGCATGAGTGTTAACAATTGTGAAAGACTAAAAGATGGTTGAGTATGTGGACTTGCTGAAAATCTCTTATATTGACTCTTTCCTATGTTATGATAAATTGCAATTGCCTCAATGACTGAGATTAGAGTTTGTTGGTTCTTAATGAAGTTTATGATTCATGCTTGAAATTGTGATTGAATTGTTACTTTAGCATAAGAGATCATATGACAATATATATATATGTGTTGTTGTTCTAAGAATGATCATGATGCCCTCATGTCCATATTTTATTTTTATCGACACCTCTATCTCTAAACATGTGAACATATTTTTCGATTTCGGCTTTCGCTTGAGGACAAGCGAGGTCTAAGCTTGGGGGAGTTGATACGTCCATTTTGCATCATGCTTTTATATCGATATTTATTGCATTATGGGCTGTTATTACACATTATGTCACAATACTTATGCCTATTCTCTCTTATTTTACAAGGTTTACATAAAGAGGGAGAATGTCGGCAGCTGGAATTCTGGGCTAGAAAAGGAGCAAATATTAGAGACCTATTCTACACAGCTCCAAAAGTCCTGAAACTTCACGGAAGTTATTTCCAGAATATATAAAAAATACTGAGCGCAAGAAGTACCAGAGGGGGGCCACCCACCAGCCACGAGGGTGGTGGGCGCGCCCTACCACCCTAGGCGCGCCCCCTGCCTCGTGGGCCCCCTGGTGGCCCTCCGATGCCCATCTTCTGCTATATGGAGTCTTTCGTCGAGGAAAAAATCATAAGCAAGCTTTCGGGACGAGACTCCGCTGCCACGAGGCGGAACCTTGGCGGAACCAATCTAGGGCTCCGGTAGAGCTGTTCTGTCGGGGACACTTCCCTCCGGGAGGGGGAAATCATCACCATCGTCATCACCAACGATCCTCTCATCGGGAGGGGGTCAATCTCCATCAACATCTTCACCAGCACCATCTCATCTCAAACCCTAGTTCATCTCTTGTATCCAATCTTTGTATCCAAACCTCAGATTGGTACCTGTGGGTTGCTAGTAGTGTTGATTACTACTTGTAGTTGATGCTAGTTGGTTTACTTGGTGGAAGATCATATGTTCAGATCCATTATGCGTATTAATACCCCTCTGATTATGAACATGAATATTCTTTATGAGTAGTTACGTTTGTTCCTGAGGACATGGGAGAAGTCTTGCTATTAGTAGTCATGTGAATTTTGTATTCGTTCGATATTTTGATGAGATGTATGTTTTCATCCCTCTAGTGGTGTCATGTGAACGTCGACTACATGACACTTCACCATTGTTTGGGCCTAGAGGGAGGCATTGGGAAGTAATAAGTAGATGATGGTTTGCTAGAGTGACAGAAGCTTAAACCCTAGTTTATGCGTTGCTTCGTAAGGGGCTGATTTGGATCCATATGTTTCATGCTATGGTTAGGTTTACCTTAAAACTTCTGATGTAGTTGCGGATGCTTGCAATGGGGATTAATCATAAGTGGGATGCTTGTCCATGTAAGGACAGCACTCAAGCACCAGTCCACTAACATATCAAATTATCAAAGTACCGTACACGAATCATATGATCGTGATGAAAATTAGCTTGACGATAATTCCCATGTGTCCACGGGAGCGTTGTACTTCATATAAGAGTTTGTTCAGGCTTTTCCTTTGCTACAAAAAGGATTGGGCCATCTTGTTGCACCTTATTTACTTTTATTACTCGTTACTCGTTACAAATTACCTTATCACAAAACTATCTGTTACCGATAATTTCAGTGCTTGCAGAGAATACCTTACTGAAAATTGCTTATCATTTCGTCTGCTCCTCGTTGTGTTTGACACTCTTACTTATCGAAAAGGCTATGATAGATCCCCTATACTTGTGGGTCATCATAGTTCAATCGCTCGGGTTCAGTTAGAGCGCAAGGCCTCGCACACACGCACGTACGTATGAGAGAAACGCACATCGCTCGGCCCCCGACCACCCACCGTAACCGGGAACTCCTCGATATTTTCCTCGCCCTCGCTTCTACCACGGTTTTTTCCGTCATGGAAGACCCAAAGAATGTCATGCAGCTACGTCTCCGGGCCGCCCAGGACGAAAAGCCCATTTTCTGTCATGATTTTTTGTCATAGAAGTAGGACCCCACCACATCTATGATGATACTGGGTTTTGTCACAATTATCATCATAGAAGTGTCATAAGTATGACAAAAAAAATCGTTCGGCCGAAAATGTCACGGATGTGTCTTTTTTTGTAGTGATTCTATTGAGAATCAAGAGAGAGAGAGAGAGAAAGCCATCTAGCTACTAATTACGGACCTAAAAGTCTACAAAGAACTACTCACGCATCATCGAAGAGGCACCAATGGAGGTGGTGAACCCTATCCAAGATGGTGTCTAGATTGGATCTGGTGGTTCTGGACTCTGCATCGACTGGATCAATATTTCGTCGACTCCCCTAGGATTTTGGGAATATTGGGGTATTTATAGAGCAAAGAGGCGGTCTGGGGGGCACCCGAGGTGGGCACAACCCACCAGGGCGTGTCTGGGCCTCCTGGCGCGCCCTGGTGGGTTGTGCTCTCCTCGAAGCACCCCCAGGCGCAGCCAGGGCCCATTATGTTCCTTATGGTCCAAAAAAATCTCCGTAAAGTTTCATTGCGTTTGGACTCCGTTTGATATTGATTTCCTGTGATGTAAACAACATGCAAAAAATAGCAACTCGCACTTGGCACTATGTTAATAGGTTAGTACCAAAAAATGATATAAAATGACTATAAAATGATTATATAACATCCAAGATTGATAATATAACAGCATGGAACAATCAAAAATTATAGATACGTTGGTGACATATCACCTACGGGTCCGTAAGCAGTAGCTATGTCACACCCTAGCTAGTTCATGCATTAGAGTGTTGCATCATGTCTTCTTTTCCAGAAAACTGAAATGGGGATGACAAAACCCCCACACCCCCCTTCAAACCAACTAGGGTTTACTAAAATATTTTTCAATGAACCTGAAATGCCCTTCTAAAATGTTCATCATCTTTGCCTTGGTCTAGAACCTTTGACAAAAATGGTGCACACTTTTCTAGGACATCATAAGGTCATTGGATTAAACCATATGCTATTTGCATTTGGACATTTAAATGCTACTAAATATTTTAAATGTCCAAATAATCCCAAACTGAAATGTTCCATGTGGGATATGTTCTAAACAGTGGGCATGTGCAGTTTGGTGATTTTTGGAAATGCCTAAGTATTTTTAGAAAAGCCACAAACTTGCAGAAATAAAGAAAACAGAAAAAAAAATAAAAGGGAAACAAACTTACCTGGCAAAGCCACTAGCCGGCCCACCTGGCGGCCCAGCACTGTGCTGGCCCGTGCCAGCCAGCTGCTTCGTCCCCGCCAGGCAGGCAGGGAGGTGACGCCGGCGTGCGTGAGCTCGCCAGCGCGCCAGCTGCTTGCCGCCCTCGCCCCTGGACACCTGGGCGACCTCCACGTCGCCGCCCCGACCTCGCAGACACCTTGCTCACTCCTTTGCCTCTCTCCCTCGCCCTCTCCCACCATGGCCGACGCTGCTACGCCCGTGCCACAGTGATAACCGCGTCCGTCGTCGTCCCCGTGCCGCGTCACCGTGACCGTTCGCTCCACCGTCGTCGACTACGTTGAGCAGGCCGAGCCCCGAGCGCTCGCCCGCTCTGGAGTCGCCCCCGAACCCGTCACCCCCAACTCCGGCCGCCGAGATCGCCATTGTCGCCCCGCTCAGCTCCGACCATCCCCGAGCCCGCTTCGACGCTTGCTGCAACCGCCGTGAGCTCAGCTCCGTCCTTTCCCTCTCCGTTAACTCTCTCCTGCATCGTATGCACCGCACCACGTTCACCCGCACCCGCCACCTCCGAGCTTGTCACCGACGTGACTCCGGCCACACCACCGTCACCAACACACTCACCGCACTCGCAGAAGCCCATAGCACCTCTCCACGAGCCTCACCGTGCCCCGTAGCCTCGGGTTCGACCTCACCCGAGCTCCGGCAGCCGCGCAGCTCATCGCCGGTGACATTTCCGGCCACCCCAGCTCCACCCACTGCCACCACTCGACGCGGCTCACTCCCCGCATCACGTAGATGTGCTCCGCCATCGTTTTGGACGCCGGAGCACGAAACCGGCACCGCTCCGCCGCGTCTGTCCTCGTTGGCGGCTAAACACCAGCGAGTTTGACCCTAGTTGACCCCGTGTGGGCCCAGGTTGACTCCCCCTGAGTCTATGACAAGTGGGACCACTCTGCTAATTAACTTGGATTAGCACTAACTAAATTTAGTTAGTTAATTAACTACTGACACGCGGGTCCCACAGGTCAGGTTTGACCTGGACCGGCCCCGTTGACCACTGGTGTCACCCTGATGCAATGCTGACGCAATAATTCAATTACTGGAATTATTCTTATACAGGAAATTCCAGAAAATATTACAAACTTCAAAAATTCATAACTTTTAATATGTAACTCCAAATGCAAAGATTTATATATGAAATTTGATCAAAAAAATTCAGTCTTTCCATATGTAATGGTTTCATGGATGACAAAACACTTTAACCCTGCTTTTTAGGTGAAACAAGCTAACGCACTTATATGGCTTAAGAACATAAGCTTCCATTTGAATCCTTGATTCAAATGGACTCAAACCAACTTGTTTCACAATGCATTAGCCAGGACACCTCATATTGCCATGTCATAGCATGCATCATATTGTTGCACATTGCCATGTGATGATTGTGTTATGTGATGTCTTTCGTGGTAGGTTCTGCCTCCGAGGATATTCTCGAGTATCCAACTGAAGGGCAGTACCCTACTACTACTCCATCAAGCAAGCAGCCCCATTGATCATATCGATACAATCCCATGTTCTCGCTCCTGCTCTCATTTACTGCATTAAGACAACAACGTTTCAAACTGCTATGTGCTGCGGTAGTTGAACCCTTATCCTCTGCATGACCTGTCATTGCCACAGTAACTGGATGAAACCCACTAGCATGTGTAGGAGTTGATTGAGCCATGTATGTGTTTCCTACCTTGCTATGCCTGCTATGCTTAGAGTTGAGACAGGTCTGGTTCATCTGGGTGATGGGCTAGAGTGAAATGATTACATGGGTAATGTGAGGGATGTGTTGAACATGATTTGGTAAAGGTATCGATGAGAGGCCATGTAGGAGTACATGGTGGGTTGTTTCATTGAGGCCGTACCTAAGAACTGAGATCTGTATGCGTGATTTAAGGTTCAGCTACTACCACACATTGGGCCCTGAAATATGAACCCGCTCGACTTACTGACCCCTCTCGTCCTCTATCCAGGAGTTGCAACTAGTTTCTGGTGTTTATAGGTTATGTGTTGGCGGCCGTGCGTAGCGCTGACCCCAGGGGTGGGCTATGATGTGGTAGATACACCATGGCACGGTGTACCGAGTCACCCGTTTGGTGTCTCGGGAACCCTGCACACATCGTTTTGGGCCGTTGAGAACACCCCAGCCAGATTTCCTTGTGGATGGAACCCGAATAGGCGATAAACCTGGACTAGAGACTTGTGTGGTTATCAGGTCATGGTCTACACCCACGTCGGCTTTCGCTTGAAGTCTGCCAAGCACATGTCGTGTGCAGACGCTAAGTGGTGGAAACATGTGTGACAAAGTACAACCCTGCAGGGTATAAAAGTATTCGAATAGCCGCGTCCGCGGTAAAGGACTACTTGGTTGCCTATACAGTTCATAGACAAGTTAATGGTTACTACTAAAAGACTCAAGATAAGTGTGAGTACCGAGGATGGCCCTCTCGTAGGATGACGAGGGAGGATCCCCGGTGGAGTATTGTGTGGGTGATTAGTGGACTCGTGTGCGAAAACTATTTGACTAGTGGTGTCTCGTAGGATAGCTTAGCCAAGAATCAAAGCTGGCTTGCTGCAATAACTCCACCACCTTCTTGAGAATTAGCATGTGTAGTAGGATCTGTTGTAAGTCTTGTTGAGTACCTTTGTACTCATGTTGCTTTAATTACTATTTTCAGACGACAACGCTGCCCCCTCCGACGGGTTTTATGTAGACCTCAACGTTGATGAGTAGCTTGCCACTCAGGTGGTGATTCTGGCCATGGAGGGCCCTATGTAGATAGACAGGCTTCGTCAAGCCTTCTTTCTTTCTAGTGTTTGTACTCAGACTTATTTGCTTCCGCATGTGCTTGTATGCTTGTATGACTTGAGTGTCGGGTCATGTGACCCCTACCTATATGAACATGTTATGTATGGCTCCCCGGAGCCTTTAAATAAAGTACTTGAGTTGTAGAGTTTTGTTGTGATGCCATGTTGTATTTACACATATCGAGCATATTGTGTGTATGATTGAAATGTTTGGTATGCGTGGGATCCGACAATCTAGTTGTTTATCCTTGGCAGCCTCTCTTATGGGGAAATGTAGTCTAGTGCCTCCTTGAGCCATAGTAGTCCGCTACAGCCCGGTTCACCGGAGTCCTGCTAGCCCAGCACTACTGCTCAGGACACTTGACTGGACGGCATGTGTTTCACTTCGTTCCTATGTCTGTCCCTTCGGGCAAATGTCACGCGGTGACATCCGGAGTCCTGCCTAGCCTGCTACAGCCCGGGTTCCCTGGTGTCCTGTTAGCCCAGTGCTACAGCCCGGATTCACACACTGTTGACCGACATGCTCGATGTGATTCATGTATGCCTGTCCCCATAGGTTTGTGCCGCTTTGGGTTCACGACTAGCCATGTCGGCCCGGGTTCTCTGTCATATGGATGCTAGCGACACTATCATATACGTGAGCCAGAAGGCGCAAACGGTCCCGGGCCATGGTAAGGCAACACCCGTGGGAATACCGCGTGTGAGGCCACAAAGTGATATGAGGTGTTACTGGCTAGATCGATGTGACTTGGAATCGGGGTCCTGACAAGCTAGATGGCTTCTTCTCTATTTTTGATTCTCAATACAATGTTCTCCTCGATGTTCTTGGAGATCTACTTGATGTAATGACTTTTTGCGGTGTGTTTGTTGGGATCCAATGAATTGTGAGTTTATGATCAGGTCTATATCGGTGAATATTATTTGGGTCTTCTTTGATCTCTTATATGCATGATTATTATAGCCTTGTATTTCTTCTTCGAAACTTTGGTTTGGTTTGGCCAACTAGATTGATTTTTCTTGCAATGTGAGGAGGTGCTTTGTGATGGGTTCGATCTTGCGGTGTTCTCACCAAGTGACAGAAGGGGTAGCAAGACACGCATGTATCATTTCTATTAAGGTTAAAAGATGGGGTCTATTCCTACATGAATGGATCTTGTCTACACCATGTCATCATTTTTATTGCATTACTCCGTTTCTCCATGAACTTAATACACTAGATGCATGCTGGATAGCGGTCGATGTGTGGAGTAATAGTAGTAGATGCAGGCAGGAGTCGGTCTACTAATCTTGGACGTGATGCCTCTATACATGATCATTGCCTTGGATATCATCATAATTATTTGCTTTTCTATCAATTGCCCAACAGTAATTTGTTTACCCACCTATGCTATTTTCTTGAGAGAAGCCACTAGTGAAATCTACGGCCCACGGGTCTATTTTCTATCATATTGTTTTCAGATCTATTATTCCAAAACCCAAAAATACCTTGTTGCACTTTTCTTTCTTTATTTTATTTTGTGGTTTAGTCCGATCTATTTATGAAATCTCATACAATTTAATCTATCTTATTACCGTGGAGGGATTGACAACCCCTCTTACGCGTTGGGTTGCAAGTATTTGTTATTTGTGTGCAAGTACCATTTACATAGTGTTGCTTGGTTCTCCTACTGGATTGATAACCTTGGTTTCATAACTGAAGGAAATACTTACCGTTGTTGTGCTGCATCATCTTGTCCTCTTCGAGGAAATACCAACGCAGATACAAGCAATCAATTACCATATTGATTTGCATACTACTCCCTCTGTAAAGAAATATAAGAGCGTTTAGATCACTAAAGCACTCTTATATTTCTTTATGGAGGGATTAGTAAATGTCTTTTCCAGAATAATATTATGATTTGATTTAAATGGAATAGCTCATTTGCTTGGTAATTTTCTCTTTGCTTCTAACTATTATTGGAATGGTGCATTGATGTTGTGATTTAGATTTAAGGGATTTTTATTTCTGTGCCCCTGGTTCCTTAGCTCTACTCATTCATCCCCACTCTGTTAACTTTTGCTCACTTTTCCCCACTCCCTTGCCCGAAACCCTCATAGTTGTCGTCGGGTCAATTCCTTTGACCGTTAGCTGACGAGTGGGGCCGCGTATACGTGGGAGCATGCAAGACCGCGGTCGTGGGGTAGCACTTGTCCATGGACATGCCCGAAACGTCCCATCATATAAAGAGGGCAACCACCGCCATCGCCCCTACCATTTTCCCCCAAATCCACTCGCTGCCGCATTGTCTCCCTCTCCCCCACCGGCGTCATCTCGCTCTCCTGCAATGCCTCCAACGCACCGTCTCGCTCTCTCCCACCGCATCCTCTTCCTCACCTTCATCTGTCAGATGGCCGACTCTCATGGCGATGCCGGCGCAGCGGTCAGAGATGTGGTGGAGCTGCAGGGTCAGGGCGCGGTGACTGCGGATGTCGCCGGCGTCCACGGCGGTGCGGGGAAACTCGCAACCGGCTGTGGATGTGGCGGGCTCCGCGTCATCGCTGTAGAAGGTGACGGCGTCGAGCGGCGCAGTCCATCTCGATGCCCCGTTGCGCCACCTGCCATGGAGGAGCATGTATTTGCACTTGCTTAGCTTGTAGAGTTAGTTCGATTGTGATTCATACAGTAGTTCAGATGGTTAGAGTAGTTGGTTTGACGGATGGGTCGGGGTTTTTTGTATGGGTTGGGGGTGGGGGTTTTTGGACTAGGGTTTGTTGGATAAATTCGTTGCAAAAATGCTAGCTAGGTGTTGTGAACTATGATTTTAGGTGTTGCAATGATTGGGGTTTTTAGATTTGTTTTTAGATTTGGATAAATTCGTTGCAAAAATGCTAGATGTTGTGAATAGATTGGGGTTTTTAATGCTTGATGATTATTATATTTGTTTTTAGTGCTCACAGATTGTGGTTTTTAATGATACTCAAGTTATTTGATTCAAGTTATATTAGCTCTATTGTTCACAATATGTCCACAATATGTAGTTATATTATATCTGTTGTTCAATGTGTGTGCATGACAATGGAAAATGCAAATAGGATCATAGAATATTATCCCTATGATCAAGTGTGCATATCTAAATTTCAATATGTAGTTATATTAGCTCTGTTGTTCAATGTGTGTGCATAAAAATGGAAAATGCAATTAGGATCATAGTATATTAGCCCTATGATCAATGTGTCATCTATGCATATCTAAATTTTCAATTGGCTTATGTGTTTACTAGTGATGGATGTAATTTTATATTCAGGAGGATGATGGTAGGGGGGAGAGGAGGAAGATAGATTATACTTTCGATGACCCGTATGATCCAGCGTATGGTGAAGATGAAGAGTATGAGGTAAGCCTACTTGAAATTTAGATTGTTCATTTAGTTCGTTTGACATGGTGTATTCCCATGAATCTATAATACAGTAATGTAATTCATTTGTGTGTGCAGTATGTCTCTGGGGAATATGTGGATGTGGACCGCGACAACTTCGCCTCCTTCAAAGAGAAGGAAGAGGAGAAGATCGGGATCAAGGGCATGGATTACTACTACAAGAGCAAGACCAAAACTTGGCGCTGCCCCTACTGCACCACCAAGCCAAAGCCAAAGTTCGGCCGCTTCATTCACCTTCTAGCTCATGCATAAGATGTGGCCATCCACGGCGAGGACTACAAGATCATGGGGCAGCATGCTGCCCTAGCCAAAGTCCTGTCTCCCCTTCCCTGATGTTATGATGTGTTTTAAGTACTTTAGGTTGTTTGTTGAACTATGTGGGTGAACTATGTTTGTGAACAGGATGTGGGTTACCTTTTGGTGGTTGGATGAATTTTATATGCATGTGGCTATCTATGTTGGGTATCTTTTGTGTTTTTAAATTTATCTGCTATGATTTGTTTTAGTGTTTTGAAAGTTCAGGTGCTGCAATGATCACACATATGCTGCAAATATGCTGCAATCCATCATTTTATCAAGGGTTCCCTTTTATCAAATATTCCAATAACAAAGCAAAAAACAACATTTTAATGAAGATGTATTATCAACTATCTATGTTTTTGTAGGAGATCATGTGTACAAAATTTGAGGTGATTTAGAGGAGGTCAAAGAAATTTGAATATGAGAAATGTGCTCCAAAAAAGCTCCCAGGCTAGGGTAAACAACCCATTTGTAATCAAGTTTTTTGGACCTACTCTAAATGAGCCAAATGTTTTTTATTAACACCTATTTAATTAATCTTCATATTTTTTTGAAATCTTGTAGGTGATAGCTCATATGTGTGAAGGTTTTCTCATGAAAATGACCATAGGACAAGTGTATGATTTTTGGTTGGTAACATGTCACATAAGACAACATTAATATAAAAACTATAGGCCAAGTTTTGAAATATGAAAATGGAAAAGTAACTTCAGATCCTTCTTATTCACTTTAAAATAAAGGTTTAGTGATTTTTTTATTTTTCAAAAACAGAAGGTAACACCACCTCCTCTCCTTGAACTCTATGAAATCATGTAGGTGATAGCTCATATGTGTGATGGTTTTCTCATGAAAATGACCATAGAGCAAGTTTAGTATTTTTGGTTGGTAACATGTCACATAAGACAACATTGTGCGCAGGTTTTATATTTTTTGATTTTTTTAAATTAATGGTGCTCATTTAACCTCGATCGTGCCGGCTAGGGTTTTTTCATGAAAATGACCATAGTCCAAGTTTAGTATTTTTCCTTGTTAGTGTGTCTTATAAAACGACGAACGGTAAAGGCTTCATATTTTTCTATCTTTTTTAAATTAGTTATGCTCAGTCAAAGCCTTCGAAACCCCATTGACCAGCTCAAAACCCCTCTAAACCCCGTGGGGTTTCGCCTAACCCTAGCTCCCAACATCAGTCGTCCAATCATACCCTCACGCCAAGCGCCAACCCTCAGATCTGGCCTTCTAGAAGGAACTAGGTGGGCTGGCTGTGTGCAGGCTCTACATCGTTGGATCACAAGGACGGCTCCGCATCATTGGATCGTGGGGCGATCCGCGAGAGACGATCCTATTCATTGTGCTCGGCTGCTCGCCCACCCCTGACTCCGTGAAAAAAAAGTTATTGGGCCCAAAAGGAAACCAAACTCTGGTTGGGCCATCGAATTGCGTCGCTTTTTGCATTGTTTGCTCTAATTTTTGTGAACGTGCTGGCTCTGTATTTTTGCATCATTTTTTGCATTGTTTTCTCTGTTTTTTGTGATGTGTTGGCTCTGTATTTTTGCATCGTTTTTTGCATTGTTTGTGAAATCAATTGACATTGCATAGCAAATGACCAATTTTTAAGGGCCAAATTTATTTTTATCATGCAAAATGGCCACAAACAATTCAAAAATTGTCTCTTTGTGTTCATATAATATATATGACCACGGATTCTCACGCGTGCAATTAGCTTCTTTTTCTTCTTCTTTTTCAAACCACCATTTCCCACGCGTGTACACTCCCGATATTGCCATGGCCAAATAACATGTAGCACTACAGCTATTTAAGCCACCCTCTGCCTCTGCCATCCCTCATCCATCTGCCCTTCTTGCTCTTCGACCCCTTCTCCGTCTTCTACACACCACTCAGCCATGTAGTACACCGGACCAACCTACCGCTTCCCACCCACCGTGCCGGAGAGGCTCTACCCTACCGGCGTGTACGTTGATCGCACACTATGTGTGTGGGCGATATCAAGGCTGAGGAACGCAAGGAACTTCACCGAGTTCTTCCTCGCGTCCGGCTACCACCACCTCCCAAGGGGATCTCCAACGATGTTCCGCGTCGAGGAGGTCATCCAAAACCGGGTGGTGGTTGCTCTCCTTGCCCACTTCACCAACACATTCGACGCCTTCTACCTCCTCGGCCGGGTGTTTTGGTGTGGCTCCGAGTTCATCGCTTTCACCACCCACAACAGGTTCACGGAGTACAACAACATTTTCCCCACCGCGATGCGCATGCACACTCTTCCGTACACCATCGACAACGCCCCGAAGGAGCAGTGAAAAGGGCACCCGGAGGAGGAGCGAGGTGGAGAAGGCGGCGGCTAGGGTTCTAAACCCTCTATCTTTTTAGTGTATTTTATCTTAAGTTGTAATTGAACTATGTTGGAGTTGCTTTGGGCTTGTTGGCCCTTTTCATAAATTCTATTATTAAGTTTTCTATTTATTCTATTATTAAGTTCTTCCTAGTTTGAGCTATGTGATCGTGCTATGGGCTTGTTGGCCGTATCTACATATTGGGACTACATATTTGTTGAATATATTCTTAGAGAGATCGGCTTGTTAGTAGGGTTCCCTTGTTAGTAACCACCTAGTGCATGCAAGCAAGCTTTGTTAGTAGGGATGAATGAGTACAACTAAGCAAGGGAGTGGCTCTTTTTTTACACAAGCCACAAATATGTAGCCACCTAGCTAGAAGAGAGGAACCAGCGGTAGTGACCGTCGCTGCATCCGTGGCGGCTGGCGTGCAAGAAAGCTGCTCGGTCAGTGCATCATGGCGGACGCATCGGCGCATGCAGGCTTGGTCGGCGCATCATGGGATCATGGCATCGGCGCATGCAGGCTCGATCGACGCATGCAGGCAGGGTTTGCTGGGTGCATGCATAGCAGGCTTTTGTCCTGGCGGTGCGCAGACGTTTAATGCAAGGGCGGCCCAACGAAACCATGGCCCAATGGTCCAACAGCGACACCACCCAATGCGACCCCACTTATCAGCTCGAACGGACGACACAGTCCAGCATGGCCCCACTAGTCAGAGTTACGGTCAAACCTTTGACCCGACGGCAACGTCCGTTGTGCCCAGTTATGAGGGTTTCTGGCAAGGGAGTGGGGAAAATTGAGCAAAAGTTAAGAGCGTGGGGATGAATGAGTAGATCTAAGGAACCAGGGGCAGAGATGTAAAAAAACCCTAGAGTTAATTTACCAGAAATTGTGCTTCTGTGGTCATGGGGAGAAATACAATTTGCGGAGCCAATGATATAATTGGTTAAGCTCACAACACAAATCTGGAAATGGTACTATGGTTCTAAGTTTCTAGCAATCACCAAGTACCTAGCATAAAAATAGCAGAAATTCTGGTCCAACAAACAAGCAGTCTTGATCTAGGCGGTTGTAAAGCACAATGAGTAAATTTTTTATCACAAGGCTAAGCTACAATAAATTTATGATGTATTTTTTTTCTTGTTGTCTCTTCGCCCCCTCCTATGTCCAAATCATGGCTTTGCCCCTTCAACGGGGTATAAAAAAGCTTCTAGACATGGTGGACGGACAAGGTGAAGACAGTGGCCACGAAAATGAGTCACGAAGACTGGCGGGCGCTCTCAGTGCTGCTCGGAACGGGAGCTAGAGGGGGTGTGTGTGTGTGAGAGAGAGAGGGGGGGAGGGAGGGAGAAGATGGAGGGGGTCGTGGCTGTGACGCCTGGATAGTTACGCTACAGTAGTCCCACGTTAACGATGCTGAGTCACCATGATTACTGTTGTTAATCTTCCGTTAGTTCGAAACTGATTCAAATTCAAAATTCAAAATCAGGCAAACAACAAAAGTTTTCAAACTTTAAAACTAAAATGTTCGGAGTGAGCCGAATAATGCATAGGTGATTATGGTGGAGAAACCACACTTTTATAAAATGTTTCAATACTCTAAAATGAATAAAACGGTAGCAAATACAATTATTTAAATGCTTTAAAAATAATAAACATTTTCAAAACTAAATTGTTATAAGTATTAAACTTTTATGGCAGTGGGTTATGTTGAAACATTGTTTCAGGAGCTAATGTCATATTTTAATAAACTAAAAATAATGTGTAAACTAAATAGAACAAAAAAATAAGTAAATGAAAAGAGAAAATAAACAAAAAAAAGAGACGAAGACCCCCATCCCCTGGGCTTCGGCCTAGCAGGCCACAGGCCGGCCCAGTTGCGGCCCACCCCGCACCCTTATCCTTTCCCCACTCCCCACTCACTGACACACCCCCACTTCCCCCACCCCCCGAAATATCTTCCCCCTCAATCCCGATTGGATCGGGAGGAGGAGGCCGCTCGGCGCCGCCGGACGACGCCGTCGCCCCTGTAGCTAACGTCGCCGCTCGGAACCCCCCACCGAAGACGCCCCGCTAACCGTCATCGGCCGCGCCGTCTCCCCGACTCCGCCGCTCTTCCTCCTCCCCCTCCTCGTCGCACGCCGTCGACGCACGGCGCCTGTCGTGGTTTTGTCACGGGAGATGTCCTAGAGAAAGGACTTAGTCGTGGAGCCATCGTGACGGGTTAGCTTGAAGGGGTTAAAGCGGACACAGGGACGCAAGAGAGTTTATACTAGTTCGGCCCCTTCAATGAAGGTAAAAGCCTACGTCTAGTTGTGATGGAATTGATGGGGTTTCGATGACTAGGGAGCAAACAAGCTTCGCCTATGTGTCGAGTTGTTGTCTGTTGTCCTTGAATCGCCGCCGGGTCGTCCCCTTATATACACGGGTGACACCGGTCGGTTAACAGAGTCCCAACACCGGTCGATATTCGTATCCGGGTTGGTCTCTCCTTATTCCTAACTTACAATACAAGTTTATATACAAATTCCGGTTTACAGCTACAATCTTGAACCGGCTACGGGCCTTAGGCCCTCATCTGCCTTCTTGGGCTTTATCACTTCTGGAACTACTGATGAAGTTGACCCGGCCCAGATAGGCCGGTTTACGCCCAGCAGTAATATCCCCAACATTAGGCCCTAGATTGATTCGAACGGGTTCATGTCAATCCTTTAACAAAAACTTCATCTTCAACGTCTTCTCATAAATTGGTAAACCGCCATGATGTCATCTTCTCTGATTACTGTAAACCGGAGTGACGTCACCTGTCATAACAAAGATATCCATTATGCTTCTTTATTTAATATATCTGCGGAAATCGAGGCGACAGCTCCATTTTGTGGCCCTTGATTGTCGCGCCTGACACATGTCTTTTTGCCTTATAAATAGGACCGAAGGGTCATTTCCTTTCTCTTTCCCTTCTTCCCCTTCTGCTTCGTCTTCCTCGCATCGCGCGGCTTCAGAGCTCCGCCGCCACCGTCGACCTCTACCTCAACCTTGGCCGCTGCATCAACCTGGGCGCACCAGAGCATCGCGGCAACCTTCCGCGTCTTCCTCAGCTCTGGTAAACCTTCTATCCTTTCCCCTGCAGATCTGTTTTAGGGTTTCACAGTTCTTCAGTATTCATCGTTCGCCTCTTGCTCATACGATAGATCTTTAGATGAATCCGCAAATCTTTACTCTATGCAATGATAGTTGTTTCACCTTCACCTTCACTTATGCATCTCAAAACCATAGATCTATATGAACGTTTTGCTCATTGGTTCGGTACTGCTCCTTTGAACCTCTAAGTATTTATCTCTTTTCTGAACTTGCTTCAGATCCAATGCTATAAGGAAATCTTGTGAAACCTATTTCTGCATACTTGTCCATCCGCAATGCTTAGATCAGGCGGTTTAACCTTATAGAAAAATTTTCCAAACCGGTATATGCCATTAGTCCCCTTATTGAACCGCCAGATGCTTGTTGCTTCATAAAACTCCAGTTCAGATAGTTCTGTCTCCGGTTTAACAGTGCCCATACCAATGTATCTTGATCAAATGCATTTTTGAACCGGGATCTTCTACCTTGTAGATTCCATCATGGCCAAGCAAGTGTATGAGTGCAATTGGGTTCCTTCTCGCGTCACAGAGGCTCAACTGGACGATTTAGTCCTGATTGGCGCTTTAGGCAGCAAAGATACCATCCATTGGAGGGCTCCTGGCAAAGAATGCCCTCCCACACCTCGAGAAGGAGAGGTTGTTGTTTTCGTAGATCACTTAGCCCGGGGCTTTAAGCCGCCCGGTTCTAAATTTTACCGGGATGTTTTAGCCGATTTCCAGCTCCATCCACACGATACTGGCCCCAACTCTGTTACAAATATGTGTCACTTCCAAGTGCTCTATGAAGCGTTCTTTCAAGAGGAGCCCACAGTGGAATTGTTCAGAGACCTTTTCCATCTAAACCGCCATACTGAGTTTACTGACGGCTCCAATACGGAGTTGGGTGGCATGGCGATTCAGAAAAGGAAAGAGGTCACATACCCTCACGCCAAACTGCATAGCCACTCCAAAGAATGGAATCAGACATGGTTCTACTGCAAAGACACCTCCCCTGCTGGTGAGAATCCCTTGCCTGGCTTTTGTCCGGAGCGGCTCAGCAATACACACCCTTTTCCACAAAGATTGACTGCACAGGAGAGAAGCAAATATGCTCCTCAACTATCAAAGCTCAGAGCCTTTATGGCCAACGGTTTAACAGGGGTTGATCTCGCTCGCTATTGGATATCATGGAGCATAGTACCCCTCAGTCAGCGCTCCGGTTTGATGTGCGAATATACTGGCAGTGTTGATGACCCACTGCGACATTCCAAAATCCAGCTCACCAATGAAGAAATCACAGAGGCTGTGAATAAGATGTTGAATGAACCGGAACACGTCTGTGCTAGAAACGGCCTGCTTCCCTTCTGTGCCACCAACAAACCGCCAGCTGTAAGACTTTGATTTTTCTTTTTGCTGAATCTGCTAATGATATATCTGGTCTTTGTTTAATATCAGTGTCTGTGTAATCAGGGCAATGATCCGTTTTGGAGCAAGAAACTGCCGCAGGAGAAACTAGAAAAACCAGACAAACCGGAAAGAGCAACTCGGCAAAAGACTAAAGTTGTGAAGAAGACTGCCCACAGGAAAAGAACCACTGCATCTTCTAATCCGGCCCCTAATGATGATGTGGATAATCCGGACTTTGAGGTAGAGCTTGACTCACTTGGTTTACTTTTCATGCGTCTTATTAATGATGATATTTGTCAGGATGATGCCGAAGCAGCCATGCGGATGTTGCAGAGGTAATTATTCTCTCTTCCGATTCAGAAACTTTGCCTTCAAAAAAAATCTGTCAGGCAAACCAGAAAGTTAAATTTTCTCATCCTCTTGCTTATTTGGATCCTAAATTTCTTATGAAGAGCCAACAACACGAAGCTCATCGCACAACCCGACACAGTGGCTAGGTAGTTACCTCCGCCGGTTTACCGAACAGTCTGGTTCGGAAACGCCATTCAGAGGTCTCTAATTTTCTTGTCAGTGCTTGTCCTAAAGCGGGCTGCTTTCGTCAACCTCTTAATCCATCTGACTCCAATTACCAGGTTACTTCCCACTCATCTTCTGGCGAGTCATCGGCTACTCAGCTCCCACCGCTCAAAACGGTGCTTGGGTAAGCTATACTTATTGTGATGTTTGCAGTACATCGCCTTAGAACATATGCTGTATTTGATTTTGTTATTCTTCTCAGGGCCAAACCTAGGCCAAGCAAGAAGGCCCGCCTGGACAAAGCGACCGAAGAAGATGTCGTTCTTGAACCAGGCAAGACACCCAATCTTGAAGCGGCTATTCCTGAGGATATACCCAACGATCCACCGCAGCAAGACGACGATCTTATTGCTGAAGAGAGACCTACTGATGCCTCGGGTCCTGTTAATCAGCCCACAGGTTCCATCCAGATTGAAAGCTCCACCGGTCCAGCAAAACCTACTAACAAGCCAACAGCCCCAGTGCAAACCGGCGGTACCCAGGATGATGAAGTTGTCATTACTGGCACTGGCCATACTGAGCCAAGCAATCATGTCGCTTTGTCCAAACATTCTGCCAAGGAAGAATTTGCTGCCTTTGGAAACGGCAAGTGGAACGCTGATCTGATGACTTATGCTGCTCTGAACGCCCAAGATATCCATTCCGGCTATCTGAACCAGTTGTATACCAGTCGCGACTATGAAGCCGGTCTGGTTAATATGATGAAAGATAAATATGAGGTAACTTCCATATGCTCCTTCCTGCTTGTATGCTTCCATTCTTGCTGACTCTCCTAGCCCCCAAGGGCCGGTTTGTAATATTCTTTCAAACCGGGACTTACTAATATAAATCTTGATGCTTTGAAATTCACTGATGTAGCCCCCAAGGGCCGGTTCAACTTAGCGTGGTTAAACCGGTACTTTAAGTAATTGAAATTTCCGCATCAGAATATAGACGAGCAAATAGCCATTAGCCCCCAAGTGCCAAGTTGAATACTTGTATTGATCTGGGGACTTTGTAAGCAATTGAAAGATGAAGATCGAATATGCATTAGCCCCCAAGTGCCAAGTGCATAACTTGTTATGTGGTTGGTACTTCAATCCTTGTACCGTTTTGTTGAAGCATATAACTGTCTGCATGCAGGCTGAGCTGAAGACGAAAGAAAACCAAATCGCCGACCTCCAAGAAAACCTGAAAACCCAACAAGCTGAAACCTCCAAAGCAAAAGAGGAATTAGCCAGCGCTTTAAGCGCCATGGAGCAGCTTAAGGAGAGCTTCAAGAAGAAACAGGCGGATTGGGCCACTGAAAAGTCCACTTTAATCAAACGAGCAGAGGATGCCGAGGCTGCACTAAAACCGGTGGCGGATGAATTGACCAGTATAAAGCGGCACGTGCATACTATGACCACTGCTATCTTTGGTAAGCGAGTTTGACTTCTGAATTGACTCGGCCTTCTTACAGAGCTGTCGGTTTAACCCTTATGATATTTCAGGGACATGCACTGGTCATTTGGGTTCAGATGTGCGGAAAAAATTGAAGGCCATCTACACGTTGGTCGAACAGCTGTATACTAGCGCGCAGTGGATCATCTGTACTGCATCTCACAACAAACCGGCGCCCACTTTGATTCAAGATACCCTGATGAAACTGTCGATGCTTCCCGCCCAGGTTGAAGAGCTGAAGAAATCTGCTGCTCGAACTGGTGCGATCAATGCCTTAATGCGGGCAAAAGCCTGGGTGCCGGATTTTGATCCTATTAAAGCGGCTCAGGGCTATCCCAGCTTGAAAGAAGATGGGTCAGAATTTAGTGAAGCGGATCAGCGAGCCATAAACCGGGAGGTGCGTCCGCTAGCTTGTTAACTGGCTGAAGAAGCAGACTTGTCTCGTTACCAAGCTCAATATGATAATCAGAACAAGCGAATAGCTGCCCCAATTCATGAGTCGGAAAATCTTATCCCTCCAATCCGTAAGCACACTTACGCTCCCGATATTGACCCGTCATTGCTGATCCACGATGAAGCTGTTTTTCAAGCATTAATGGGAATAGACTAGACAACTGTTGATTTCCAGCCACTGGGTAGAGAAACAGAGGCTAAAGCGGCGCAGGGTGACCCACAACCATCAGGCCAGGCTGGTGACCAAGCTTGAACTGGAAGCCGGTTTTGAAACTGCCTCTCCTTTGCGAAAAACAATGATATTATTATGGGCACCGTGTTGCCTTGTAATAGGCTGGCTGATACTTTTGATGTTGATATGCCTTCGTGCATAATTTGTTCTTCCTGTGGTGATGAACTTTCCAAAGCACCCTCTGCAATAAAAAACTCTTCAAGTGCCACCGCGGTTGTACCGTCCGGCGGAATATGATATCTGCATATATGAAGTCAAAACATCCAAAAAAATCTTAAGTATATGACCAAATTTTTGTGATACATAATACCTGCCCTCGTTGAGCATGAAGTTGGCTTGGCCAATCTTGAAGCGGAGTTTTGCAAACCCACACTGTTGGAGGAGATAACAGCTCCTGTATATATATGACAATGGTTTACCCTGTAAACCGTGCCGGGTTATAATAAACACCGTGTTACTCCATAAGAGGATGTTAACAACAAGGATCAAACCGGGCAAATAGTCTCCGGATTAACGTGAACTGTGTTCCGTCAATTGATTGGTTAAAAAACTTTGTCGGTTTAAAAAACGCAATATAAAGCAAAAAAACCCTTCAAAGAAAAGTGTAAATCAAGTGCAATGACAAAACGTTGCAAAAAAAAAGGTTTATTTGAGCTGATCAGATGGTGTTACCATGGCCGAACACGACCAAGCTCCCGTTAGGTGTAACTATGGTTCTAGTCAGCCAGGTCCCCAAATGAAACCGTGGCATTTACGCCGATCAAGTGGCATGGTCATGGTTCGGGTTCGACCAAGCCCCTAAGTGATTCTATGGCCTTAAGCCGATCAAGAGGCATGACTGGTTCAGACATGACCAAGTCCCCAAGTGATCTGGTGGCTTTCGCCTATCAAGAGGCATGGTATTGGTTCGGACACGACCAAACCCCCAAGTGATATAACATGATGCTTTTAAAAAGCGAACTCAAGGGGTAAACCGGAGGCCGCTTTAGAGCAAGTCCGTGTAACCTCACATGATGTAAAAGAACAGATACCCCGCTTTAGCTGAGGTTCCGGTTTATTGTATTTAATCATAATATATACATTGTCGTAATATGTACATAAGTATAGCCAATGGCTCAGGTATAGTAAGGCCGAAGATGAGCTATGTTCCACGGCCTGTTAGTCTCCTCCTCTGATGTACGTGAGTCTTTATGCTCTCGAATATCGATCAGATAGTACGACCCATTGTGCAGATTCTTGCTGACCACGAAAGGCCCCTCCCAAGGTGGGGATAACTTATGCATATCAGTCTGATCTTGGATGAGCCGAAGCACCAAATCTCCTTCCTGAAAGGTTCTGGTTCTAACTCGGCGACTGTGATAACGACGAAGATCCTGCTGGTAAATCGCCGATCGGGCGGCTGCGATGTCACGCTCTTCATCCAACCGGTCCAAAGCATCTTGCCGTGCTGTCTCGTTGTCCGCTTCAATATAAGCCGTTACACGAGGTGAATCATGACGGATATCACTAGGGAGAACCGCCTCCGCTCCATAAACCATGAAGAACGGTGTGTATCCTGTTGATCTGTTGGGTGTTGTATTGATGCTCCATAACACAGATGGTAATTCTTCTACCCAACAACCCGGCATTCTCTGCAAAGCAACCATGAGCCGGGGCTTGATGCCTCTCAAGATCTCTTGATTAGCTCTTTCTGCTTGACCATTGGACTATGGATGTGCCACTGATGAAACGTCGAGCCGGATGTGCTCCCGTTCGCAGAACTCCTTCATAGCACCTTTGGACAAATTGGTACCATTATCTGTGATAATACTGTGCGGAAAGCCAAACCGGAAAATCACCTTTTTGATGAACTAAACCACCGTGGCCGCATCACACTTGCTAACAGGTTCTGCCTCCACCCACTTTGTAAACTTGTCAACCGCCACCAGGAGGTGGGTCTTCTTATCTTTGGACCTTTTGAAAGGCCCAACCATATCCAGCCCCCAAGTCACAAACGGCCAAGTAATTGGAATCATTCTCAATTCTTGAGCCGGTACATGAGCACATCTTGAAAACCTTTGGCAACCATCACATCGTCTGACCAGACCCTCCGCATCAGCATGAGCAGTTAACCAATAGAAGCCATGGCGAAACGCTTTAGCCACCAGAGACTTTGAACCGGTGTGGTGACCACAATCTCCTTCGTGGATCTCACGCAAAATTTCACGGCCTTCTTCAGGAGACACGCAGCATTGAAAAGCTCCTGACACACTGCAATGATGCAACTCGCCGTTGATGATAGCCATGGACTTGGATTGCCGGATTATCTGCCGGGCCAGAATCTCATCCTCTGGCAACTCGCCCCGGTTCTTGTACGCCAGGTAAGGAAGCGTCCAATCCGGAATAACATGAAGAGCCGCCACCAATTGAGCCTCCGGATCAGGAATAGCCAAATCCTCTTCACCAGGGATCTTGACCGACGGGTTGTGCAGCACATCCAGAAAAACATTGGGCGGGACCGGTTTGCGCTGAGAGCCCAGCCGGCTTAAAGTGTCCACCACTTCATTTTTCCACCGGTCCACGTGGTCCACCTGATAGCCTTTGAAATAACCTGCAACAGTATCCACCTCCCGACGATACGCTGCCATGAGTGGGTCCTTGGAGTCCCAAGTGCCAGACACTTGCTGAGCCACAAGGTCCGAGTCACCGAAGCACTTAACTCGACTTAGATTCATCTCCTTAGCCATCCGGAGACCATGGAGCAAGGCTTCATACTCAGTTGCATTGTTAGTACAAGGGAACATTAAGCGGAGAACATAACAAAACTAATCATCTCGTGGGGAAGTTAATACGACTCCAGCCCCCGAGCCTTCCAACTGCCTGGATCCGTCAAAATGGATGGTCCAATACGTGTGATCCGGCTTTTCCTCAGGTGCTTGCATTTCCGTCCAATCATTGATGAAATCAACAAGTGCTTGAGACTTAACCGCTGTCCGAGGCACATACTTCAAACCGTACGGCCCCAGCTCTATGGCCCACTTTGCAATTCGGCCAGTTGCTTCCCGGTTCTGGATGATATCTCCCAAAGGAGCAGAACTGACCACCGTAATTGGGTGCCCTTGGAAATATTGTTTAAGCTTCCGGCTTGCCATAAAAACTCCATACACCAGCTTCTGCCAATGTGGGTACCTTTGCTTGGACTCGATTAGCACCTCGCTGATATAATAGACCGGTAGTTGAACCGGATGCTCCTTGCCTGCCTCCTCTCGCTCCACCACAATAGCCACGCTGACCGCCCGAGCATTAGCAGCAACATATAGCAATAACGGCTCCTTGTCAATGGGAGTGGCGAGCACAGGTGGATTGGCCAACTGCCGCTTTAAGTCCTCAAATGCTTCATTAGCGGCGGAGCTCCAAACAAACTGGTCCGTTTTTTTCAACATCTGATACAAAGGGATTGCCTTCTCACCAAGACGCCTGCTAAAACGGCTTAACGCGGCAATCCAGCCTGCCAGGCGTTGAACATCGTTGATACACTTCGGTTTAGCCAGGGAGGTGATAGCCGTGATCTTCTCCGGATTAGCCTCAATTCCCCTGTTGGACACCAGAAAACCCAATAGCTTGCCCGCCGGTACACCAAAGACACACTTGTCCGGATTAAGCATCATCTTGTATGTTCTCAGGTTATCAAAGGTTTCCTTCAAATCATCAATCAGAGTCTCCTTCTCCCTGGACTTAACCACGATATCATCCATGTAAGCATGTACATTACGGCCAATCTGCTTGTGAAGACAATTTTGTACACACCGTTGGTAAGTTGCCTGGGCACTCTTGAGCCCGAAGGGCATTGACACATAGCAGAAGGCTCCAAAGGGAGTTATAAATGCTGTCTTCTCCTGGTCCTTAACTGCCATTTTGATCTGATGATAGCCAGAATACGCATCCAAAAAACTTAAACGCTCACAACCCGCCGTAGCATCAATAATTTGATCAATACGGGGGAGGGCAAAACGATCTGCTGGACAAGCCTTATTAAGATCTGTGTAATCCACACACATGCGCCAGGTGCCGTTTTTCTTGAGGACCAGCACCGGATTGGCAAGCCACTCAGGGTGAAAAACTTCAACAATAAAGCCAGCTGCTAAGAGCCTGGCTACCTCTTCTCCAATCGCCTTGCGTCTTTCTTCGTTAAACCAGCGGAGGAACTGTTTCACCGGTTTATATTTAGGATCCACATTAAGTGTGTGCTCAGCGAGTTGCCTCGGTACACCTGGCATGTCAGAGGGCTTCCATGCAAAAATGTCCCGATTCTCACGGATGAACTCGATGAGCGCGCTTTCCTATTTCGGATCCAAGTTGGCACTGATGCTGCCCTCCGTCCATGAGCACCTTGGTGAACTTATAACCTCCCACCTGAGGCGCCACCACTAGAGCCAACTGACCTGGATTATCGACCTGGGGAGGGTGGTCCTCTCTGCTCCATATGATTGGTTGTTCCGACCAACGTAGATTAACGGGGTATGGTCGGTTCAATAGAGTTGACCGCCCGCCTCTGAACCTTCCGGTCTCGCTTGTCCAAGCTAGTGGTGAAGACATGGTACTACCCACTACTCAACTGCTTTGGGTTGCTCTGGTAACCTGACTGTTGCTGCTGGTGGTTGTAACCACCCTGGTTGTTCTGACTATTTTGACCATTATGTCCGCCCGGATTACCATTGAATCCTGAACCAGAACTTCCTCCACCGTAACCCAGCCCGGATCCTGAGCCACCGCCAGATTCGTGATCATACCGGAAATTATTAGAATTCTTGAACTCCTGCATAATAAAGCAATCCTTCCAAAGGTGGTTTGCTGGCGCTTCCTTCGTCCCATGTCTTGGACAGGGCTGGCTTAGCAGATAGTTTAGGCGGTTTGGGTTAGGGTTGGGTGCTCCATTATGATTTTTCGGTCTACCCTTGCGTCGCTGGCCATTGTCCTGTGCATTGGTATTAGCCACAAAGTCCATGTTACCATCCGCTTTACGCTTGCCTCCACCACCATTGCCTGCCAAGTGATGCTGCTGACCTTTGGAGCTGATGTTCTTCTTCCCTTTCCCTGTCTTGTCATCATCAGATTCGGGATCCTTGGTACTATCAGAATCAGCATATTTCACCAAAGCGGCCATGAGGGTCCCCATGTCGGTGCAATGACGCTTCATCTATCCCAACTTCAGCTTCAGGGGCCCAAACCGGTAGTTGCCTTCTAGGGTTAATACTGCGGTGTCAGCGTTGATGCGGTCTGAGGAGTGCAACACTTGTGAAACCCGGCGCACCCAATGAGCCGTTGATTCTCCTTCCTCCTGGACGCATGCAGCTAAGTCCACTATCGACATAGGCTATTTATAGTTATCCTTGAAATTGCTGATAAACCGGGCTCGTAATTGGGCCCATGAACTGATAGAATTAGCCGGCAAGCTTTTTAACCAAGTATGGGTCGTTCCTTCAAGCATCATGGTGAAGTATTTCGCACATGCCGCATCATCCACATCAAGCATCTCCATGGCCATCTCATAGCTCTCCACCCATGTCCCTGAAGGTTGATCCGCCGTGTAATTTGGTACCTTGCGCGGGCCATTGAAATCCTTGGGTAGGTGCACGTTGCGTAAAGCGGGGATAAGGCAAGGCACCCCCAAAGAACTAGAAGTAACACCAGGTTCAGTCAAGGTGGTTGGACGAACCGGCGTGAGCTGCCGAGCCTGATGTTGTGTGGCTAACTCGGCCTCCCTGCGCGCGCGGGCCCGGTCCACCACTTCCTGAGCGTTATCAGCACCACCCGCCGGGTTGTTGTCACGGGGTGCCCCACGTCGTTCATTACTCAACACTGCTGGTTCATCCATATGTCTGCCATAGCTCCGGCTTGGACGGGGGGTCGAGTGGATCCGGTCGCGGCTGTACGAGTACGCTTCCTGTTGGGCCAAAGCTGTCCTCAGAAGTTCCTTGACCCGTTGCGTCTCTACTGCCTGCGGCGAGTCACCTTCAATTGGAATGGCCTCCAGCCGTGCAGCAGCGGCAACAAGATTGTCCATTGGGTTGGAGTAGTGACCCAGAGGTGTTAAAGCAGCCTGAGGTATAACGGTGTTTTGATGAGGCGGGTCCATCTGACGAGGCTGAACCAGTGCACCGGTCCCAGGGGCTTCTGCCCGGTTTCCCTCCAGCGGATTGCCGGCTCTTGGTCCTGGAGTGTTGAAAAGGTCTCTGGCCTCGAAAACCGGAAGTAAGCGGGATCGGTGCTTCCTCCTCATGACTCCATGCGACGCGCTCTGGTCCAACATAAGCATGTAGGCCTGTGCGTCTAAAGCGGCCCGCTCTGCGGCCATCCTGGTGTCCTCAGCCGCCAGATCCGCCTTGGCCTGGGTGATCTGTTCCTTTACCTTTGCAATCTCCGCGTTGTGAATGTCCTGATCCGGCGGATTAACTTCCGCCGTAAGCATAGCCAACGCATCAAATAGTTCTAATAGAACCTGAGCCGGCGGGCGCACAGGGCCTCCTGCCCCGGCAGCCGTCGCCGCTGCTAAACCGGAGACCGTTGCCGCAGCTGTCGAAGAATGAAGCGCTGCTTGTGTTCCGACCATGAATATTCCAACCCGGTTGGGCAGATCAGAGGGGTCCGGAATACTGTCGCCATCAGAACAGCTCCCAATCCGGCCATCTTGTAGCTGACAAAGAGATTCGGTTTCTCCGGTCGAAGATTCGTCACCGGAACAAACGACGGTCGCGCCGCAAAATTCCGATCCGTCCTCATAACTTCCTCCATGGATGACTCCCACGAAGGCACGCTTCATGGCCGGTCTAACCCGGGCGGGTCGCGCATGCTGAGCTGTCTCGACGAGGTCGGTGCAGATGTCCGGCTCAGGGCCCGGTTCAGCGATCTTGCCAATGAAAACGTGAATGCTACCAAAGGGGACTCGGCACCCGTACTCAATTGAGCCGGCCTCGGGGCCCCAGCCTGCGTCGTCGATGTAGAGCTTGCCGCGACGACTCTTAGTCATCCAGCCTACAGCGTAGCCCTCGAGTCCTTCAAAGCGGCCCTCCAAGAACCAGAAACCATCGTGCGATGGCCCCATGGTGGGCGCCAACTATTGTGGTTTTGTCACGGCAGATGTCCTAGAGAAAGGACTTAGTCGTGGAGCCATCGCGACGGGTTAGCTTGAAGGGGTTAAAGCGGACACAGGGACGCAAGAGAGTTTATACTAGTTCGGCCCCTTCAATGAAGGTAAAAGCCTACGTCTAGTTGTGATGGAATTGATGGGGTTTCGATGACTAGGGAGCAAACAAGCTTCGCCTATGTGTCGAGTTGTTGTCTGTTGTCCTTGAATCGTCGCCGGGTCGTCCCCTTATATACACGGGTGACACCCGTTGGTTCACAGAGTCCCAACACCGGTCGATATTCGTATCCGGGTTGGTCTCTCCTTATTCCTAACTTACAATACAAGTTTATATACAAATTCCGGTTTACAGCTACAAGTCTTGAACCGGCTACGGGCCTTGGGCCCTCATCTGCCTTCTTGGGCTTTATCACTTCTGGAACTACTGATGAAGTTGACCCGGCCCAGATAGGCCGGTTTACGCCCAGTAGTAATATCCCCAACAGCGCCCCTACCCCGTCGCGGATCACCGCCGTCCTCTCCGTCGCCGGTGCCGCCTCGCCGGACCTCCTAGACTCCTCCTCGAGCCCGCTTTGCTCAACTACAGGGCTCGGTGAGCCCCGTCCTCCCCTCCTTTTTCCCCCACAGGTCACCGCGCCCATAGTCCTTTCGGTAGTCATGCTCGCCGCGCCCCGCGCGTGCGCACTTGCGCGCGCGCCCGCTCCCGTGCCCGCGCATGCCCTTGTTGCGGCTTCGCCTAGCCTCCGCTCCCTCCGCCTCTGGCCGCTCGTGCCGCCCGCGCTGTGCCTGCTGCTGTTACAGCATCTGCGGCTGCCGTTGTCCGCCTACGCCATTGCTGGCCACGCCCGCGGCT
>NC_053028.1:16182344-16216008 GCF_003073215.2 Triticum urartu
CATTCATCACATCCTTTTGGCCATATCACATCACACGACATATGCTGCAAGAACAAGTTAGACGTCCTCTAATTGTTGTTGCAAATTTTTACGTGGCTGCTATAGGTTTCTAGCAAGAACGTTTCTTACCTACGCCAAAACCACAACGTGATATGCCAATTTCTATTTACCCTTCATAAGGACCCTTTTCATCGAATCCGATCCGACTAAAGTGGGAGAGACAGACACCCACTAGCCACCTTATGCAACTAGTGCATGTCAGTCGGTGGAACCTGTCTCACATAACCGTACGTGTAAGGTCCGTCCGGGACACTTCATCCCACGATGCCGCCGAATCAAGATAAGACTAGTAACGGCAAGTAAATTGGCAAAATCGACGCCCACAACAATTTGTGTTCTACTCGTGCATAGAAACTACGCATAGACCTAGCTCATGATGCCACTGTTGGGAATCGTTGCAGAAATTAAAAATTTTCTACCCATCACCAAGATCAATCTATGGAGTTTACTAGCAACGAGAGGGGAGTGCATCTTCATACCTTTGAAGATCGCGATGCGGAAGCGTTGCAAGAACGCGGTCGGTGGAGTCGTACACGAAGCGATTCAGATCGCGGCCGATTCCGATCTAAGCACCGAACAACGGTGCCTCCGCGTTCAACACACGTGAAGCCCGGTGACGTCTCCCGCGCCTTGATCCAGCAAGGAGAGAGGGAGAGGTTGGGGAAGACTCCGTCCAGCAGCAGCACGACGGCCGGGCGGTGGTGGAGGAGCGTGGCACTCCAGCAGGGCTTCGCCAAGCACTGCGAGAGACGAGGAGGGAGAGGGGTAGGGCTGCGCCAGGAGAAGGGGTACGGTTTCCCTCCCACCCCTCACTATTTATAGGGGGAAGGGGAGAGGGGGCCGGCCCCCTAGATCCATCTAGAGGGGGTGGGCAGCGGCCCCTTAGGGTTTCCAACTAGGGGGTGGGCAGCGGCCCCCTAGGGTTTCCAACCCTAGGCGCCTTGGGCCCTTGGGGGGGCACCAGCCCACTAAGGGGCTGGTTACCACCCAACTACATCCCATTAGGTCCTTTGGGATATGTGGACCCTCCCGGTGGACCCCCGGAACCCCTTCGGTGGTCCCGGTACAATACAGATAAACCCCGAAACCTTTCTGGTGACTGAAATTGGACTTCCCATATATAAATCTTTACCTCCGGAGCATTTCGGAACTCCTCATGACGTCCGGGATCTCCTCCGGGACTCCGAACAACATTCGGTAACCACATACATCTATTCCCTATAACCCTAGCGTCATCGAACCTTAAGTGTGCAGACCCTACGGGTTCGGGAGGCATGCAGACATGACTGAGACATCTCTCCGGCCAATATCCAATAGCGGGACCTGGAAACCCATGTTGGCTCCCACATGCTCCATGATGATCTCATCGGATGAACCACGATGTCAAGGATTCAATCAATCCCGTATATGATTCCCTTTGTCTACCGGTATAGCACTTGCCCGAGATTCGATCGTCGGTATACCGATACCTTGTTCAATCTCGTTACGGCAAATCTCTTTACTCGTTCCGTAACACATCATCCCATAATCAACACCTTGATCACACTGAGCTCATTATGATGATGTCCTACCGAGTGGGCCCAGAGATACCTCTCCGTCATACGGAGTGATAAATCCCAGTCTCGATTCGTGCCAACCAAACAGATACTTTCGGAGATACCCATAGTGGACCTTTATAGCCACCCAGTTACGTTGTGACGTTTGGCACACCCAAAGCATTCCTACGGTATCCGGGAGTTGCACAATCTCATGGTCTAAGGAAAAGATACTTGACATTAGAAAAGCTTCAGCATACGAACTACATATCTTGTGCTAGGCTTAGGATTGGGTCTTGTCCATCACATCATTCTCCTAATGATGTGATCCCGTTATCAACGACATCCAATGTCCATGGTTAGGAAACCGTAACCATCTATTGATCAACGAGCTAGTCAACTAGAGGCTCACTAGGGATATGTTGTGGTCTATGTATTCACACATGTATTACGATTTCCGGATAACACAATTATAGCACGAACAATAGACAATTATCATGAACAAGGAAATATAATAATAACCATTTTATTATTACCTCTAGGGCATATCCAACACCCACCTCCCCTAGAAACAAGTAGACTTCTCATCCACCATTGTACCACAACCCATTCAGTGTCGACCTTGTCCACGGCGCCGGATCTGCTTTGTCGGTACTCTCGTCAACTGCAGCACATCTGCAATGGCTCATTCGTACTCCCCACCGGAGACACTTTGTCCACCCCCTAGAGCCGCCCCACCGCCGCCCCCATCGACGGCCTCTGATCCTCTTCACCGACACCTTCTTCAACCCTACCGGAGCCGCTTCGCCGACACCATCGTCAACCCCACCGGAGTTGCTTCGCCTATACCATTTTCAACCCTATCGGGGCCGCTTTGCCAACTCACAAGTCCATGGCCTCAGATCCGCTTCCTCGCACCCTCATCCAACCTACCGGAGCAGCTTCTGGCGCCCCGTCCACGGCCACAGTTCCGCATCGTCGACACCATCCTTAACCCAACCACCGGAGCAGCTTCACCTACGCCCTCGTCCACGGCCACAGATTCGCTTCGCCCACACCGTAGTCCACCCTACCGGAGCCGCTCCATAGACACCCTACTCGACGGTTCTAGATCTCCTTAACGGGCCCCGACAGCCAGCGCAGCGTCATCACCCTTGACGATTCTAACCTGATTCCCACCATCTGGCAAGATGCCAAGCACCCTCCACGGCCTAGGTACTTGTCACCTTTAAACCCGTCCAACATCACCTGCCCGATGTACTTCAAATATACTAACACATCACTGTTACCTGTTATGCAACTGGCAAAAACTACAAGGACGATGTTTCTTCTGGATCTAACAGCTTGGCCAACCAAGATCCTGGACCGAGGCATTGCTATGATCTTGTAAACGTGTCTCTCTCTCTTGTATTGTTCTGTGCCTGCCAGCGTGCTTTGCTAGGATTTTCGACCAGTAATCCCTTTGTGCAGACAGTGATTTCTACTACTGGCTGCTAAATTACATATGTAGATGTCATACATGATACTACCTCGTACCTCCATTCCTAAATATAAGTTTTTCTAGAGATTCCATTATAGGCTACATACGGAGCAAAATGGGTGAATCTACACTCAAAAATGCATCTATATACATCTATATGTGGTCCATACTGGAATCTCTACATAGACATATATTTAGGAACAGAGGCAGTACATTACACAAAATCGTAAGTGGCATGTAGGAATTCCAGTACACTACATTAGGCTCCCTTAGAGTGCCTGCTAGTCCAGCACACAGAGTCATGGCTAGTTTATGCTACGCACACAGTCATTAATTGCTGGTTTAAATATGCGCAAGGGATATGCAATGTATTATCATGTAGAGATGTCTAAAATTAGCTGTGTCAACTTGTAGATAGGGTTACACAATGAAAAAGTACAAGATGTATGTGGGAATTTCATGGAACATTGCAAAAAAAGGAGAGCCAGCGGTGAGCCTATACAGTGTGCTATGGTACGTCACTCCTCCATTGCAATCATCATGACATGTTATTTGTATGTTAGTTCTATTGGCCAAGTTTCTTAGGGACAATTATTACGAGTTATCCTAAGAAAATAAGCACCTATGAATATAAGCTCCATGTAATAAGCCAACCAGTTCTTTTCATTGCGTTTTCAGCTTATCTTTGGTATGATCAGTGAAAAGTCTAGATTGCATTATATTTTTTCATTTTGCTTCCCATATGAAAATTAATTTGACTTGCGAACATCACAAATTGAACCCAGTGCAGTAATTAATATGATAGAAAACATACCTTCACTATTTGCTCAAAATGCAAATACAAAGATACCATCTACTTGGCACAATCTACTTTGGTCAATGTTTTCCATAGAGATCCCATTGCCTAATTTAAACGAAAAATGCATGAACCACATTTAAATGAAGAACAATTATTTATTGAAATTCGATGGTCCAAGCGGCTGGTTATTATCATATAGCAGCACCACCTGAAAGCATCATATACCAGCAGCAGCTCATAGCAACTCATCATGCAACAACAGCATCAGTAGTGTGCAATTCATCATATACCAGCAGCAACTCATAGAAATTCATCATATAGCAGCAGCAGGAGCAGCTCATAGCAATTCATCATATAGCAGCAGGAGCAGCTCATAGCAATTCATCATATAGCAGCAGCAGGAGCAGCTCATAGCAATTCATCATATAGCATCAGCAGGAGCAGCTCATAGCAATTCATCATACAGCAGTAGCAGGAGCAGCTTATAGCAACTCATCATATAGCAGCAGCAGCTCATAGCGATTCATCATATAGCAGCAGCTCATAGCAATTCATCATATAGCAGCAGCAGGAGCAGCTCATAGCAATGCATCATATAGCAGCAGCAGAAGCAGCTCATAGAAATTCATCGTATAGTGGATCAGAATGAAAATTTAGTAATAAATTAGAGGATATCCTCACCTTGTTGGATGAGCTCATCCTTCAACAGCACCTCAAGTCCACGGCCTGGGAGGTGGGGAGGGGGAATAAGGTGCCTTCTGCCGCAGTGTGGCATCAGCCGTAGTTGTGTAGCGCCTGCCGGAGTAGTGCGTTGGACGAACCATAGTGGAGCAGCTGCTGGAGACCATGAGAATGAGGGGAGGCACCAGAGCGAGGAGCAGCCAGGGAGATTTGCCCCTACCCACCGACCATGTAGCCTAGCTGGATAGAGCATCGTCGAGGACCAGGCCAGATGGGACCAGTGGCGACGGCTTGCTGGAGGAACCCTAGTGCTGCAGGTAGGGTATCAAGGTAGAGGGAAAGGGGAGAGGAGATGCAAGAGGGCAGGGTAATGAATGCTTGCGTGTTTGTTTTTTACTTGAGGGTGAGGTGTGACGCGGGCGTCACTAGTTGCATTTTGAGTGTAATATAGGCATACAATAGAGTCATTTCACTATTCCCCTTCCCTTCAATTTTTAGTGAGGTTCTACCTGAAACACCCCCCTCCAAAGCGAAATTAGTTAAGCCCAAGCCCATAACTCAAAAATGACTTCTGTACATCTTCTATCGCTTATTTTGACAATAAGCCCTGAAAAGGCGGAATAGAAATGGCCCTTAACCTGCAATTCAATTGTGCATGGAATGATGAATCACTCCTGCCTGCTATAGTGTACATTTAGGCATCATCATACATGACATAACCTAATACATGTGCATTCCATTGTAGAATCTGGAATGTGTAATGTTTATGTTAGTTCATATGTTGCACATGATGTTTAAATGCCCCTTAAATCTAGTCAGTCAAGTGATGGTCTTTAAGCCTCCTTCTTTGCTTCTTTTCTTGATATGTAAGATTTGCTCACACATCTGTTCAATTGCCAGCCATACTAGGACTGTCTGCTTTGATTACTTGCTGTTCTTGACCTAACACTCTAACAGAGCTTGTCAACGATTTAAACACTAAGGGCTGCTGTAGTGGGGCCTTTTCTAACTCATAGGTGACATAAAGGTTTGGTTGTACACTAAAGTAGGCTCTCCAAGAGTACCTGGAGATCCAGTTTGAAGGTATGCCTAGTTTTTACATAGTGTAGACATAGTAAATGCTCATTTCATTGTGTGCAAGTGCAAGAGATGCGGCATGTTTCTTTATGTGGTGTTGTTTTGTTATAATCTCATCCTGTTGTGTTCATAGACTGGAAAGTATGCATATTTATCTTCCAAGGAGACGAGTAACTAGTTTGTGTCACCTTGCAGAGGGGGTGCAATGAAGATAAGATTGAGGATTTACAAGTACAAGATGTTAGGAAGGAGCCTTGCAAGAGAAGTAGGAGTTGCGCTGAGCCTCTTCAACTTGTTAAGGTAAGTCACTGTATCCAACTCAACAGGTCAATTCATTGTTTGTTTCAGGCATAGTTAATTTGCTCTTTTCAATTGCTTTATTTGTCCTTAGTTAATGAGATGCCCAAAGAATGATGCCTGATGTTGGGTACTTGTATAACTATTAGTTGACATAATTAAAGGCCTTACCATTTAATTACTCTGCCGAACTGTGACTGAAGCTTTGAAGTCTATTAACCAACTATTATTGAATGAGGCTCACAATCTAGTTTATACTAGGCTAATGATTGCATAGTTTTGCTTGCTGTAGTATGTTTGTATGAAATCCTCTGCTGTTCATTATGCTCCCTAAGACTTTAGTTGAGCTATAGAATGGCCAACTGCTTGCTTACTTCTACGCAACATGCTATCTAAATTTGTAACTTGTCTGTGTTTTGGATTGGGCCCCAACATCATGCTCCTCTGGTGAGCTAAGAGAGATTTCTGTATGCAAGCTGCATAGACTACCTTTTTTATAATTTTTAAAATATCACCTGCTTATGCAACAATGATGTGTAACATTATTGTTAGTCCTGTTTTGCCATGTACAAAATAGTCTGTCTTGCTCGCTTCACTATTGTAACTATATTTTTGCCCTAGTCATGTGTACTTACAGAAACATTTCAGGATGAAGTGACATCAACACAAAGATCTGTGAGCAGTGCGGCATGGCCATTAACGAATGATTATGGATTGGAATTGGAATGTGCTGATGTTCTCGAGCATCAACTAGAGGTGGCAAGACAACATGTACATGATTCTGAATGTACAATCAACAAGTTGAGACTGGACATGTAGGTATTAGATGCAGGAGTCAAAAAAATGAAACAAGACACCGAGGTAACAACGAAGGAATTGGAGATTTTGCAGACTAAAATTTGTGCTATCTAAATCCGGCCAATCCTATTTTCTGAAGAGATTATAGTTCAAATGGTAAGTTATGTTGATGCACGCCCATGATGTATGAGCTGTATTTTCCAGTGTATGTAATTTGTTGTTTGTGTATGCTTTATTATCACTGGTGCCGAACCATAATGCCTAGTGGGTATAATCGGCTGTAATTTCTTTATTGTATAGTGTAGGATTATTCTACGTTTCTATGCCTTAGTCTCTTTATTGTATAGTGTATTCTTTTAGAGGTGATAGTATAGAGTATGATAATTCTTTGAATATGCTATATCGTTCAAACGGGGGCCAACTCGCCCAAACATTGTAGTGACCATGGCCATCCACAGGTCGTACGATCCATGGCCTTCGCTATCGGATCCGTGGGCCTTCTATGGGATGTCGGATCCGTGGGCCTTCTATGGGCCGTCAGATCCATGGGCCTTCTATGGGCCGTCAGATCAATGGGCCATCTATGGGCCGTCGAGTCAATGGGCCTTCTACGTCCTATAGGATCCATGGGCCTTCCACGGGTCGTCTCATCTATGGGCCTTGTACGGGCTGTATAAGGGGCCGTAAACGGGCTAGAGTGGAAATCATACGTTTTATGGGCTGACCATAACGGGCTGTTAATAGGCCGTATTTTATGATGCTATGAAAATGGCCCAATAGATTAACGGGCCACAAATGGGCCGACTGTATCCACGGGCTGAATTTGGCCCACAAGCAGAAAAGGCCAGTAACGGGCTGTAAGTAACCGAATGCTGGAAATGAGCCCAAGAATAAATGGGCCCCTAGAAGGCCGAAAGGTAACACGGGCTAGAAACGACCCAATGGAATAACGGGCCGCTAATGGGTATAAAGCGATACATTGTTCATTACGGGCCGGTTTCACCACAGGCCATTAATGGGCCAAGAGTTACAAAGGGACTCATATGGGCCGAAATACGTCATGGGCCATACATGGGCCGGAAGTTAAAACGGGCTGGAGTTATATTGGATGGCCCAGATGACGCTACTGGGCCTAATTCGGATAGGCCATAAATGGGCCCTGGGTTAGCGGGCTGTAAATGGGCTATATGCGAACATGCCGTTAACAGGCTTGCCGTGGGCCGGCCTGTCACCTTTTGACCAAGTCAAACAGGCCGGCCTTTTCACAGGAATGGGCCTTTGTTGGGCCGTGCCACATGTCGACGTATCATGGGCGCTTTGGGTCCAATGAGTGGATGGCATCTGTCCCAACGGTGAGCCGACACATGTTTCCTCCAGCCAATGATGATTTTACATGTGGAAAATCCCCATTGGTCGGGGCTATTAACGGGTTATCGGATCCAAAACCGGACCCGATAGCTTAACAACGTTCCGTTATGGTGGATGCCACGTGTCGGTCACCCTTGACGAAAGCACTTTTGTGATGCGCGATTTATCGTCATGGAAGTGGACACTTCCGTGATGATAATTTTGGTAATGTCATGGAACACTTCTACGACAACATAGGTATGACTATCTTGATTCTGTCATAAAATTGTCATGGATGTACATGCATGACAGAAAATGTGACCTACTATGACAAACACGTATCATCACGGAAGTGTATTTTTTTGTAGTGCTAGTATGCCTCTACTTGACTAGCTCGTTAATCAAAGATGGTTAAGTTTCCTGACCATAGACATGTGTTGTCATTTGATGAATGGGATCACATCATTAGAGAATGATGTGATGGACAAGACCCATCCGTTAGCTTAGCATAATGATCGTTAAGTTTTATTACTATTGCTTTCTTCATGACTTATACAGATTCCTCTGACTATGAGATTATGCAACCCCCGAATACCGGAGGAACACCATGTGTGCTATCAAACGTCACAACGTAACTAGGTGATTCTAAAGATGCTCTATAGGTGTCTCCAAAGGTGTTTGTTGGTTGGCATAGATCGAGATTAGAATTTGTCACTCTTTGTACCAGAGAGGTATCTCTGGGCCCTCTCGGTAATGCACATCACTATGAGCCTTGCAAGCAATGTGACTAATGAGTTAGTTACGGGATGATGCATTACGAAACGAGTAAAGAGACTTGCCGGTAATGAGATTGAACTAGGTATGATGATACCGACGATCGAATCTCGGGCAAGTAACATACCGATGACAAAGGGAATAACGTATGTTGTTATTACGGTTTGACCAATAAAGATATTTGTAGAATATGTAGGAACCAATATGAGAATCCAGGTTCCGCTATTGGTTATTGACTGGAGATGTGTCTCGGTCATGTCTACATAGTTCTCGAACCCGTAGGGTCCGCACGCTTAATGTTCGACGACGATTTGTATTATGAGTTATGTGCTTTGGTGACCGAAGTTTGTTCGGAGTCCCGAATGAGATCACAGACATGACGAGGAGTCTCGAAATGGTCAAGAGGTAAAGATTCATATATTGGAAGGTAGTATTCATACATTGGAATGGTTTCGAGTGGTTTGGGTATTTTACCGGAGTACCGAGGGGTTACCGGAACCCCCCCGGGGGAATATTCGACCTACATGGGCCTTAGTGGAGAGAGAGGGGAGGCCTCAAGGGGTGACCGCGCCCCCCATGGAGTCCGAATTGGACTAGGGAAGGGGGCGGCACCCCCCTTTCCCTCTCCCTCTCCCTCTCCTTCCTTTCCCCTCTGGTAAGAAAGGAAAAGGGGGGGGGAATCCTACTAGGAGTGGAGTCCTAGTAGGACTCCCCCCATGGGGCGGCCCCTTGGTGGCCGGCCTCCTCCTCCCCTCCTTTATATACGGGGGCAGGGGGCACCCCATAGCACATCAATTGTTCTCTTAGCCATGTGCGGTGCCCCCTCCATAGTTTACTCCTTCGGTCATAGCGTCGTAGTGCTTAGGCGAAGCCCTACACGGATCACATCACCATCACCGTAACCACACCATAGTGCTGACAAAACTCTCCATCAACCCTCTGCTAGATCAAGAGTTTGAGGGACGTCATCGAGCTGAACATGTGCTGAACTCGGAGGTGTCGTACGTTTGGTACTTGATCGGTCGGATCGCGAAGACGTTCGACTACATCAACCGCGTTAACGTAACGCTTCCGCTTTTGGTCTACGAGGGTACGTGGACACGCTCTCCCCCTCTTGTTGCTATGCATCTCCTAGATAGATCTTGCATGCTTGTAGGATTTTTTTGAAATTGCATGTTACGTTCCCCAACAGTGGCATCCGAGCCCAGTCTATGCATAGATGATATGCACGAGTAGAACACAAAGAGTTGTGGGCGATAATAGTCATATTGCTTAACACCAACATCTTATTTTGATTCGGCGGTATTGTTGGATGAAGCGGCCCTGACCAACCTTACATGACCACGTTCATGAGACCGGTTACACCGACAGACATGCAACTTATTTTGCATAAAGGTGGCTGGTGGGTGTCTGTTTCTCCAACTTTAGTTGAATCGAATTTGACTACGGCCGGTCCTTGTTGAAGGTTAAAACAACACACTTGATGAAAAATTGTTGTGGTTTTAATGCGTAGGTAAGAACGGTTCTTGCTAGAAGCCCGTAGCAGCCACGTAAAACTTGCAACAACAAAGTAGAGGACGTCTAACTTGTTTTTGCAGGGCATGTTGTGATGTGATATGGTCAAGACGTGATGAGATATAAGTTGTTGTATGTGATGATCATGTTTTGTAAAAGTTATCAGCAACTGGCAGGAGCCTTATGGTTGTCGCTTTATTGTATGAAATGCAATCGCCATGTAATTGCTTTACCTTATCACTATGCGGTAGCGATAGTTGTAGAAGCTATAGTTGGCGAGGCGACAACGACACTACGATGGAGATCAAGGTGTCAAGCCGATGATGATGGATATCATGACAGTGCTTTGGAGATGGAGATCAAAGGCACAAGATGATGATGGCCATATCATGTCACATATATTGATTGCATGTGATGCTTATCTTTTTATGCATCTTATTTTGCTTAGTACGGCGGTAGAATTATAAGATGACCCCTCACTAAATTTCAAGGTATAAGTGTTCTCCCTGAGTATGCATCATTGCTACAGTTCGTCGTGCTGAGACACCACATGATGGTCGGGTGTGATAAGCTCCACATTCACATACAATGGGTGCAAGCCATTTTTGCACGTGCAGAATACTCAGGTTAAACTTGACGAGCCTAGCATATGCAGATATGGCCTCGGAACACTGAGACTGAAAGGTCAAACGTGAATCATATGGTAGATATGATCAACATAGTGATGTTCACCATTGAAAACTACTCCATCTCACGTGATGATCGGACATGGTTTAGTTGATATGGATCACGTCATCATTTAGATGACTAAAGGGATGCCTATCTAAGTGGGACTTCTTAAGTAATATGATTAATTGAACTTTAATTTATCATGAACTTAGTCCTGATAGTTTTTGCATATCTATGTTGTTGTAGATCAATGGCCCGTGCTACCGTTCCCTTGAATTTTAATGCGTTCCTAGAGAAAGCTAATTGAAAGATGATGGTAGCAAATACACAGACTGGGTCTGTAACTTGAGGATTGTCCTCATTGCCGCACAGAAGAATTACGTCCTGGAAGCACCGCTAGGTGCAAGACCCTCCGCAGGAGCAACTCCAGACATTATGAACGTCTGGCAGACTAAAGCTGATGAGTACTCGATAGTTCAGTGTGCCATGCTTTACGACTTAGAATTGGGACTTCAAAGACGTTTTCAATGTCATGGAGCATATGAGATGTTCCAGGAGTTGAAGTTAAGATTTCAAGCAAATGCCCGAGTTGAGAGATATGAAGTCTCCAACTAGTTCTATAGCTGCAAGATGGAGGAGAATAGTTCTGTCAGTGAACACATACTCAGAATGTCTGGGTACCATAACCACTTGACTCAGCTAGGAGTTAATCTTCCTGATGATAGTGACATTGACAGAGTTCTTCAATCACTGCCACCAAGCTATAAAGGCTTTGTGATGAACTATAATATGCAAGGGATGGAAAAGACAATTCCCGAGCTCTTCGCAATGCTAAAGGTTGTTGAGGTAGAAATCAAGAAGGAGCATCAAGTGTTGATGGTTAACAAAACCACTAGTTTCAAGAAAAAGGGCAAAGGGAAGAAGGGGAACTTCAAGAAGAATAGCAAGCAAGTTGCTGCTCCCGGGAAGAAGCCCAAGTCTGGACCTAAGCCTGAAACTGAGTGCTTCTACTGCAAAGGGACTGATCTCTGGAAGTGGAACTGCCCCAAGTATTTGGCAGATAAGAAGGATGGCAAAGTGAAAGGTATATTTGATATACATGTTATTGATGTGTACCTTACTAATGCGCGTAGTAGCGCCTGGGTATTTGGTAGTGGCTCTATTGCTCATATTTGCAACTCGAAATAGGGACTACAGATTAAACGAAGATTGTCTAAGGACGAGGTAACGATGCGCGTCGGAAATGGTTCCAAGGTCAATGTGATCGCCGTCGGCACGCTACCTCTACATCTACCTTTGGGATTACTTTTAGACCTGAATAATTGTTATTTGGTGCCAGCGTTGAGCATGAACATTATATCTAGATCTTGTTTGATGTGAGATGGTTATTCATTTAAATCAGAGAATAATGGTTGTTCTATTTATATGAGTAATACATTTTATGGACAAGCACCCTTGATGAGTGGTCTATTTTTGTTGAATCTTGATCCTAGTGATACACATATTCATAATATTCAAGCCAAAATATGCAAAGTTAATCATGATAGTGCAACTTATTTGTGGCACTGCCGTTTAGGTCATATTTGTTGGCATCCTGGGAACGGGGGTACCCAGCCTTGCATGCCTGCGGCCCATGGCGTGGCTCCACCAGCGTCCTGGTATGACACATCCTCTGCAGCAACAGCTCGAGACCCTTGCGAGGGGCCAAGCCTCGTGAGGCGGACGGTGCCAAGACCTCCCTGGGGGCAGCCTCACTAGGCTGGCTCCCGAGGAGCGGAGATATCTATGCAAGGGGCACCTCGCGAGGTTCACGTGACGTGAGCCATGACGACCAAGCCAGGCGGGCGCCAGCGGGCGTAGTGTACTGGTTTCCTCTTTGGTGATAAAGAGGCAGGCGCAGGAGAGGAGTCCCGAGGCATCAGGCAAAGGTTTCCTTATCGGTGCAATAGGACCAAGGACAGCAGGACGACAGGACGGAGGTCACCGCGGAGCCCACATCAACGTCACCACCAGAGCCTTTGGCAGGCGAAGACCACCTTTTGTCAGGATAGCTTGTGCTAGTTGTCCCCCTTCAAACTTGGCCATTGTTGGATCCCTTCCCGCCTAACATTTGGGAAGAGGACCAGGGCCTCTATAAATAGGGCTAGCCACCTCCGTAGCAAAGGGGGGGATCATTCAGACCATCCTCACACACACCAGCTCATCGAGCTCAAGAACACCTCTCCTCAGGAGGCAGTTCATCTATTGTACTAGTTCATCCCTAGCCCTCGAGGCAATCCACCACCACCACACTTGAGTAGGGTATTACAACTCAACGGTGGCTCGAACCAGTATAAACCTCTGTGTCCCGTGTTCCTTGTGTTCGTCGAGCTAGGCCATGGGATCGACGAGCGAGCGAACTAGAGAGGAGGAATACTTCATGCTCACCCCAGTGTTCGAACCTCAAGGGTTAGCCGGAACCCACGATCCGACATTTGGCGCACCAGGTAGGGGGTGAGGGAGTCCTAGACTAAGGGGTCCTTGGACGTCCGGCCTATTGTCTATGGATCGGACTGATGGGCCATGAAGATACGAAGATCGAAGACTACACCTGTGTCTGGATAGGACTCTCCTTGGTGTGGAAGGCAATCTTGGCAAACAACTATGAAGATTCCATCTTATGTAACCGACTCTATGTAACCCTAGATCCCCCGGTGTCTATATAAACCGGTGGACTTAGTCCGGATAGGGGATACTCAATACCTTAGTCATACAGGCTAGACTTCTAGGGTTTAGCCATTATGATCTCGTAGTAGATCAACTCTTGTAATACTCATACCCATCAATATCAATCAAGCAGGACGTAGGGTGTTACCTCCATCAAGAGAGCCCGAACCTGGGTAAAACTTTGTGTCCCCTGTCTCCTGTTACCATCAACCTTAGACGCACAGTTCGGGACCCCCTACCTGAGATCCACCAGTTTTGACTCCAACATTGGTGCTTTCATTGAGAGTTCCTTTGTGATGTCGCTGAAAGGTTTGATGGCCCCTTCAATCGTCAATAATGGCGCTTTCTGGTGCTGTCTGCAGAGAAACTTTCCTCCCCGGACAGATCTTTGTGTTTGGCGGCTTTGCACTGCGGGCCAACTCGTTTGGCCATCTGGAGCAGATCGAAAGCTACGCCCCTGGCCATCAGGTCAGATTCGGGAGCTTGAACTATGTCGCGGACATCCGAGGAGACTTGATCTTCACTGGATTCGATACCGCGGTAGCCGCTCCCGATCACCCCGATGATCATGACTTAAATCTGTCATCGGGCCGCATCCAGGAGATCGCTCCTGTAACTGCTCTGGCCCTAGAGCTGGAGCAGGCCGCGCCATCCAAAGATGGGAGGATTAACCCCACCACGGAGGCCGCAGATTCCACGGCGTTGGAGACGCACATGGACCTGGTCTCACTCGATGCCTATGTCACCGGAACACCAGACTCATCTCCGGCTATAGGTTCCGAACCACGCGAGCCCACGGACGCCGAGCTTGATCGTTTATCGATCTTCAAATTCAGCGCCGCAGACATCTTCTAGCACTCGCCTCTAGGCGATGTGCTAAACTCGTTAAAAAGTCTGTCCTTAGCGGAGGACTCTCAGCCAAACTATATCCGACTCAAACTAGGGGCTGATGATGGAGAATTTCGCTTCCCACCCGCCACCCACTTTATAGCCACGGTCGAGGATTTGACTGACGAACCTGATTACGACTCCGAGGACATTAAAGGTATGGATAACGATGCCGGAAAAGAAGAAGACCAGAACCTGCCGTTCACCGGACGCTGGATGACAACTTCCTCGTATGACGTATACATGGTGGATGCACCAAAGGAAAACAGCGGCGACGACAAGGAAGACCCAGTTGAGAATAAACCTTCCGAAATACAATCCAAGCACCGGCGTCAGCGGCGCTGCTCTAAGTCACACCGTAGTGAAGATAGCAACACCGGCAGAGGAGAAGATGACACTCCGGAAGGTGTCGAAGACAACGAAGACCCCGTCGACACAACAAATGAACAAGACAAACCGGAAGATGCGCAGGTTAGCCCTGTTAAACATGCCATGGACAAAGATTCGGAGGACGACAGTTACCTTCCCCTCTCCGAGGATGAGGTGAGCCTTGTGTAAGTGCATCTAGTGCCACCCCTAGTTGGTTTTGGAGTATTAATGACAAACCTGGTTGAGGGACTAATGTGTTTGTGAGAATTGCAGGATAACACAGGTAGAAGTCCCTCATTGATTCGGTTTTCCTACCAGAGATGACCCCTAAAAATGAATGAAGACATTGAAGTCAAAGGTGGTATGTGAAGACATTCACATTGAAGACTATGACAAGAGAAGACATCGCATGAAGACTATGGAGCGCGAAGACTTAGTTGTTTCGTCGTTCTTTTTCTTCTTTGTTGAGTCATAGGAACCACCGTACTATTAAGTGGGGTCCAAGTGAACCAGTCAGAATGACTGAAGTGATGCTGAACCAAAATCCTATGTCTTCGAGTGAAGACTATGAGAGAAAATCTTGTCCAGAGTTGGATAAGTCAGCTTTGCTTGTAGCCCAAGTAAAGTTGTCGTGTGTGTTTGAAATCTGACCGTTGGAACACGTGTCAGTTCCTTAGTGACCAAGGGTCATTTCAGACAAATCAGGTCGGGTTGCCTAGTGGCTATAAATAGCCCACCCCCTACAACCATAAACGGTTGGCTGCTCAGAGTTAGTGCACGGCTTTTGTCGTTTGAGAGCAACCCGCCTCGAAGCCTTTGAGAGAGAATTCCTTGCGAGGATAAAGCCCTAACCACCCAGAGCCAAAGAGTGTTAGGCATCACTTAAGTCTTCTTGTCTGTGTGATCTGAAGACTTATTACACTTGAGGACTGTGAATCCTCCAGCCGGTTAGGCGTCGCGTTCTGAGCATCCAAGAGTCATTGTGGATGCCGGTGAACGAAGTCTGTGAAGGTTTGGAAGTCTACCTTGAAGACTTACCAGAGTGATTGGGCGAGGACTGGGTGTCCTTAGCTCAAGGGGAATAAGGTGAAGACGGTCTTCTGAGTTGAATCTCAGCCTCCCTAACCAGACGTACAGTTGTCACAGCAACTGGAACTGGTCCAACAAATTGTCTTCAACGAGTCACTGGTTTCATCCTTCCCCTTCCTTTACTTACTGTTGGCCCTGGTGAAGTCATTGTATGATTGCTTATCTTTTGTCTTCACTGAGTGACTGCTTGTTCTGATTGGCTTCAATATCTTCCTACCTGATCTTTACTGCCTAGCTGCTATTAGTCATTGTGCTTTCACTCATTGAATACTTGACTATGGTTTGCCTAGTGTAGTCTACCTTCCGCTGCATGGTAATAGGTTTATTTCTCATTTGTCTTCGAAACTTCCATGTTTTGAAGACTTCATAAAAATCGCCTATTCACCCCCCCTCTAGTCGATATAACGGCACTTTGAATTGGTATCAAAGTAAGGTACTCCCTTGTTATATGTGATTCGGTTTAACCACCTGGAGTTTTAGCTATGTCGACTGCAGGGATAATTAAAGTCTCTGCTGCGTGCCCCGTCTTCGATGGAACTGAATATCCCTACTGGAAGAATAAGATGCGCATGCATCTTGAAGCCATTGATGTCGACCTATGGTATGTCGTCAAGAATGGCGTTCCCAAGGCTGGTGAAGGTGTCACCGCTGCTGATGTCAAGAAGTTCGTTCAACTAGACTCCACTGCCAAGAACATCATGTGTGGTCATCTGACCAAAGGACAGTATGGCCGTGTGAGTGCTTTGGAAACATCTAAGCTAGTCTGGGACTAGCTCTCCAAGGTCAACGAAGGCATCTCAACCCAGAGAGATCAGAGAATCAGTGTCCTTCGCAACCTCTTCAACCGCTTCAAGAGAAATGACAATGAGAATGTCCAGCTCACGTTTGATCGACTCACTGACATCACAAATGAGCTTCAAGCCCTCAGCGCCACTGAGATCACCAAGCATGAAGTCGTCAAGTCACTCCTGAGATCACTTGACAGCTCGTTTGACACCCTAGCCCTGATGATTCAAGAACGTCCTGACTTCAAGACACTCGATCCGTCTGACATACTTGAGAGGCTCAACACACACGAGTTTCAGCTTTCTGAGAAAAGAGACATCTACGGTCCCAACTATGGGTGAACTCGTGCCTTGAAGGCAAAAGTTGTCTCCTCATCTGAAGAAGAATCTGATAGCAGTTCTGATGATCCTGAAGACATTGGAAAAGAGCTTGCTATGCTTGTGAAGAAGTTCCAAAAATTCACCAAGAAGAAAGGCTTTAGAAAGTCTTCATGATCAAGCTCAAGGAATGATGAAGTTTCTGCTCATGACTACAAGAAGAGAACATGCCACAAGTGCAAGAAACCTGGCCACTACATCTCTGAGCGTCCGCAGTGGGACAATGAGAACAACAAGAAGAAGAAGAGCAAGGAGTACGACTCTGATGACAAGAAGAAGAAGAAATACTCAAAGTCTTCTTCCAAGCCTTCCTCAAAGTCTTCATCACACAAGAAGAGCTCATCTGGCAAGGCACATGCGTTTGTTGGCAAGGAAATGGATTCAGAGGAGGAGTCCGCTTCTGAGGAGGCGGAGGTGGAGTCTGAGGAGGAGTCCGATTCTGGCGTTGCGAGTCTAGCTACATCATACGTTGCCAAGTCCATCTTCAACACTGAAGACAATGACTTCATCACCGACACCGACGCAAATGACAATGACTACTCCGCTCCTACCTACTGCTTCATGGCACGCAGTGCCAAGGTAAACACACGCACTACTCACTATCAAACATCTAGTGAAGACGACTCTGATTGTGGTTCCAAACCCAGCTACAAAACACTTGCTAAGATTGCAACTGAACAACAGAAAGCTATGGAACATATTCAAAAACTGTTAGACAAAAGCGATGACCTGTTAGGCGCTGAAATGACTCGATCTCAGTCCTTAGTTGAAGACATAAAAAATCTTCTTGTTAAGTATGAGGAACTTGAAAGTCGTCATGAAACGCTCTCAACAACTCATGAAAAGCTTTCCTATGATTATCTTCAAAGGAAACAAGATCTTGAGAAATTGAGAGCGGCTCATGAAGATCTTCAAAAGGAAAACGAGTCACTTCGCGCCAAACAGATCAGTTACGCTCAGGAAGGATTTGAACCACCATACCTTAAATGTATTGAGCGTGACAACGCTACTTCTGTTGCTGGTTGTTCTACTGCTGCTACTATTGCAATATCTTCAACTGCTGATGTGCCAACTAACCCCTCTGCTGAGGATGCCACTGCTATTGCTGATGAGAATGCTAGGTTGAAGACATTGCTTGAAACAGGGATGTTCAAAAGTCCCAAAGGGCATCAGACACTATGTGATGTCCTCAAAAGGCAGATCCTGAACCAAAACCCTAGGAAAGAGGGTGTTGGGTTCGAAAGGAAAATGAATGCTGATGGCTCTTACTGGAAACCTGAGCAGTACCCCAAAACCACATGGGTTGCTGCAAAGGGACCTTTAGTGGATCCATCCACCCTATCTGGCTTCACTTGTGCTAATCCCATCGTTATTGATGAATCCTTTGATGCAAACTATAAACTGTTTAAAAATCAGAATGGTGAAGTGTTTGCCAGGTATATTGGTACTAACTGCAGGAATGGGTCGCCTATGAAGAAGGTCTGGGTGCCAAAAAGGTGTTTGGAGAATCTTCCTGTGAATGTCGTCAGGACACCACAAGTGAAGAAGACAAACCCCAGACCACAGGCTTCATATGGTCCAAAGGCTTCATATAGACAGAGGACTCACCTGAGTCGCACTAACGCAAATGTTTTGCAGGGAAACCTTACTCAGGCCTATGAATATGAGCGCGTTTCATCAAACCGCCATGTTCATAAGACCAAAAACTATTCTGCCTATTCTTATGAGTACTATTGTTCACCTGCAAGACTTTTTGCTAGGGCTCCAAAGCCAAAGTTCTCAGATGCTGCACTTAGACTCATTTCTTCGAAACCACCCTTGAAGATGTGGGTGGCTAAGAAAGCTTAACTCTCTTTTGCAAGGAAAGGTCTCCAGCCGAAAACCAAAATCGTCTGAAGCTATTGCTGGGGACCTTAAACATCTTGTAGGGCGCAAGATCAAATGCCCAAATGGTCTTATTATGTATTTTGTTCCTGAGTCGCTTGCTACTTTCCCTATCAGTCGTAACCTCGATCTAAGCTTTCATAATCCACTTGCCCGTCAAATGTTTTTGCTTCACAATTCTCTTCGTGAAGCCTATCCCCCTAACTGCACTGTAGGGTACGACACCAGCTGCTTCAGAATGGATTATTGATAGTGGGTGTACTAATCACATGACTGGCAAGCGAAGTCTTCTTACGGACTCAACCTTATGTCCATCTGACAAAAGTCACATCACATTTGCTGACACTGGTAAAAGTAAGGTATTGGGTCTAGGTAGAGTTGCAATCTCAAAGGATCAACACATGGATAAAGTCATGCTTGTTGAATCCCTTGGTTTCAACTTAATGTCTGTTTCAATGCTTTGCGATTTAAACATGATTGTGATGTTTGGAAAATATCGTTGCCTTGTTCTAATGGAATCTGACAAGTCTCTAGTGTTTGAAGGGTATCGGAAAGATGATTTGTACGTGGTAGATTTCTCAGCAGGACCACAACTTGCTGTATGTCTTCTAGCAAAAGCTTCAGAATGCTGGCTCTGGCATCGGAGGCTAGGGCATGCTGGCATGAGGAACTTGCACACTCTTGCAAGAAAGAAGCATGTCATAGGCATCGAGGGCGTCAAGTTCAAGAAGGATCACTTATGCAGTGCCTGTGAAGCAGGAAAGATGACGAGGGCCAAGCATCCTCCAAAGACAATCATGACAATGACTCAACCCTTCGAACTGCTCCACATGGACCTTTTCGATCCCACTCATTACTCAACTCTTACTACTACTGCTTGTCTCTATGGCTTTGTCATTGTTGATGATTATTCAAGATATACTTGGGTGCATATAATCCTCTACAAGACTGAAGTGCAGGATGTCTTCAGACGCTTCGCCAATCGAGCAATGAACAACTATGGCATCAAGATAAAGCACATCACAAGTGACAATGGCACTGAATTCAAGAACACTAGCCTAGATACGTATCTTGATACTTTGGGCATCACACATGAATTCTCAGCTCCGTACACGCCACAGCAGAATGGCGTCATCGAACGCAAGAACAGAACACTTATTGAGATGGCCCGGACGATGCTTGATGAATACAAGACTCCAAGAAAATTCTGGCCTGAAGCCATTGATACTGCATGCCATATCATCAACCATGTTTATCTTCACAAGCTTCTGAACAAGACATCCTATGAGCTCCTTACTGGCAAGAAGCCAAATGTCAGTTACTTCAGAGTACTTTGTGCCAGGTGCTGGATCAAGGATCCACATCACACTTCAAAATTTGCACCAAAAGCACATGAAGGTTTTATGCTTGGATATGGAAAGGATTCGCACTCCTACAGAGTCTTCAACCTCTTTCACTATAAAGTGGTTGAAACTGTGGATGTGTGGTTCGATGAGACTAACGGCTCGCAAAGAGAGCACCTGCCAAATGTGCTAGATGAAGTTCCATCCAGTGAATCAATCAAACTTATGGGAACTGGAGAAATCATACCATCTGAAGCTCAGCCTGAAGAGGAACTTATCATCTCTGCACCTGATCAACCCGAAGACAATGCTCATCCTGAAGACAATCCTTCTAACAATGACAATGATCAGGAAGAGCAAAATCTTCGTCCTGTACATCCTCGTGTTGCAAATGAAGTACAAATTGAGAGAATAATTGATAGCATCAATGCACCAGGTCCACTCACTCGTTCAAGGCAACACAGCTAGCAAATTTCTGTGGGCACTTCGCATTTGTCTCAATATCTGAACCCAAGAAAGTTGATGAAGCCTTCATGGAACCTGAATGGATTCAAGCTATGCAAGAAGAGCTTCAACAGTTTGAGCTGAATAATGTATGGGAACTGGTTAAGCGTCCTGATCCTCGTAAGCACAATATAATAGGCACCAAATGGATATATCGCAACAAGCAAGATGAGCATGGTCAAGTTGTCAGAAACAAAGCTCGTCTCGTTGCTCAAGGATACACTCAAGTTGAAGGGATTGACTTCGATGAAACATTTGCTCCTGTGGCTAGGCTTGAAGCCATACGCATACTGCTGGCCTATGCAAATCATCATAACATTCTTCTGTATCAAATGGATGTGAAGAGCGCTTTTCTCAATGGCAAGATTGAAGAAGTGTATGTTGCACAACCGCCTGGCTTTGAAGATCCAAAACATCCTGACATGGTGTACAAGCTCAACAAGGCACTGTATGGCCTCAAACAAGCCCCTAGGGCTTGGTATGACACACTCAAAGACTTCCTGGAGAGCAAAGGCTTCAAACCTGGTTCCCTCGACCCCACTCTCTTCACGAAGACATATGATGGTGAACTGTTTGTGTGCCAAATATATGTGGATGACATTATCTTTGGCTGCACCAATCAGAAATACACTGATGAGTTTGGATATATGATGCAAAAGCAATATCAGATGTCCATGATGGGAGAGCTGAAGTTCTTCCTTGGTCTTCAAATACGTCAGCAATGCAATGGCATCTTTATATCTCAAGAGAAATACCTCAAAGATTGCCTGAAGAAATTTGGAATGCAAGATTGCAACGGCTACACGACGCCAATGCCAGCCAAACATCATCTGGGTCCCGACGACAATGGTAAAGAGTTCGATCAAAAGGTATATCTCTCCATGATTGGTTCCTTGCTTTATTTATGTGCATCTAGGCCAGATATCATGCTTAGTGTTTGCATGTGTGCCCGGTTCCAAGCGGCACCAAAGGAATCGCATCACTTAGCTGTGAAGCAAATTCTCAGATATTTGGCTCACACCCCAACACTAGGATTATGGTATCCAAAGGGCTCAGAGTTTGATCTAGTTGGATTCTCGGATGCTGATTATGCTGGTGACAAGGTGGATCGCAAGTCTACATCAGGCACATGTCATTTTCTGGGACGATCACTTGTATGTTGGTCTTCAAAGAAGCAGAACTGTGTATCTCTCTCCACTGCTGAATCTGAATACATTGCTGCTAGATCTTGTTGTGCCCAGCTTCTCTGGATGAAGCAAACACTCAAAGACTATGGCATTCATCTGAAGCAAGTGCCACTCTACTGCGACAACGAAAGCGCCATCAAGATTGCCAACAACCTAGTTCAGCACTCAAAGACAAAGCACATTGAAATTCGTCATCACTTTCTCAGAGATCATGTTATGAAGGAAGATATTGATATCATACACGTCAACACTGAAGAGCAATTGGCAGATATCTTCACCAAGCCCTTGGATGAGAAGAGATTTTGCAAGTTACGGTGTGAGCTAAATATCTTGGAATCCTCAAATGTCCTGTGAACCTTGTAGAATCTTTTGAACTGAGTGAATGTGATCGGACCCTAATCTCTCTATGCTTTCTATCTCAAACTCTATCTATCCAAATCATATGCATTCTATTGAAACTGTCGAATGTCTTCTCTGCGTCCTTGTCAGCAGAAGATACAGAGACAAACATTAAGTCCGTTTTCAATGCTAATTCCTTCACCTGAAACCCGGAGAAGTGGGAACGACCACCCGACAATCCAGGCATGCGTGGGAACGTGGAACAACCTCCGATATGTTGCATGATAGCCACGTGTCCTTCAGATGTGAATCGCCAGGGGCACCTGTGTAATAACACAGTCATTATCCCTTCTTCCACTCTCGCACAAACCCTAGCGCCACCGCTAGACCTCGACGACGCCGGCGATGAAGCACTTAGCTGCCGCGACCTCACCGACGCCGTCTTCACGCCGGCCGCGGACATCGTCTTCTCCGCCGTCGCCATAGGTGTCCTCCGTCGCCAAGTTAGGGCACGGACGATCGAACTGCTCGGCCTCCTCTCCCACTCCGTCTAGCAGTTCTTCGTGTGGTAAATAAAACTTCCTTTTTACGGCCCCTTTGATCCTATAGATTCATCACTTTCTACCACAAGCAGTTTCTGTTCACACAAGTTGGATCTATTTCATACTGCATCTCATAATATGCCTAGTATGTTCACTTATGCTTCACAAAGTAGTTAGATTCCTCACTTGTACTTATTCATGGATTCGTACAAATCTGGAACCAACTCTCTATCTATGAGTGAATGTCTTCGCACTATGAGGTCAATGTCTTCTAAACTGATTTATCTTCAAAATCTTCTGAGAATGCATATGACCTCTTCCCCTTCCCTCGCACCTTAATGCTGTCACAAGTACATGTCCGTGGGAGAATCCCTTGGTTCTCATAGTCTGCATTCATTTGCAGAATTCTTACAGCATCACATTAACTCTCCCGAAGCCAGTTCCTGTTTGACCAGAAAGCGGAAGCCTTTGAAGCCTTTAAACGTGTTGAAGCCTTTCAGTTTAAGCTTCATGGCACCAGAGAAACCTACAAGAAAGGGTGGCAGACAGCGTCGTGGCAACACCTCAAGAGATTTGCCTCCTGACCTCTATGAGCTGTACAAGACAGATCCAGAGGAGGACTACAATCAGCGAAAAACTCGAATCCAATGGATTTGAAGATATTGGGCAGAACAGTGGTTCAAGTACAGGTTCGTGACTCAGGAGTATGCCGAGAAGAATGCCATCAAACAACCATGGGGAGACATTCTATATAGAAATCTTCAACCGAAGTCCAAAGCTGAAGCCATTGAACAAGGCTTCTATCCTTGCATGGTCCGTGGACCGCAGCCTGCGGATGCAGACCCATCTTCATTACTGTGGTGCTGCGATGATAATCTGTTCAAGCGCAACCTTCAGTTCGCCAGGAACTCGGCCAAAGAGAACAAGAAGTCACGAGGCTTAGACTTCAATCCAGGCCCCTCTGCTCCTCGTGCTGATGGCACACGCGAAGCTGAACCCAATCTTGTTGGGCCCTTCTACAACTTGGAAGGTCTCATCACTCATATCATGGTTCAAGGGACAGCCGTGGATGAGCCTGTAGATGACGCTGAATCTAATGAAGCGCCTGCACCACCGAAGCCAAAGAAACTGAAGAAGCCTAAAGCTTCAAAGCCTGCTCCTGCACCAAAGGTCTTACATGCGAAGCCTCTGGCCACCGCACCTCCTGAATACAGTGTGCACTCTGAAGATTTGTCACGCATCTCCAAGCCCTCGAGAGTGAAGATGCCCTTGCAACCCACCAGCCAAGAACTGACTGCTGCTGCTATTTTGCGCAATGACGCCATTGATCTGTCCAGCGATGAAGATCTTGCAGATGACGCTCTTGAGCAACTGATCAAGAGCAAAGAAGAAGCAGAAATCTTCAATGATTTGCCTCTCTTTGACGTAGCAATCCTTCACAACTTCATTGATGAGTGGTTTGAAACCCCCAATCTCAGCTTTGATGATCTGCAACTTCCAATTGGCCTCAGTGTCGCTTTCACTGGCGCCATTGCTCCTGAGCTAGCTCTAGCTCAGCGCATCGTTGAACTGAAGCAAAAGATCGACTATGAGAAAGCTCAGTTCAAGAAGCACATGGCCAAGCTCAGCGTGCAAGATGTGAAAAACTTCAAGATTATGCTACACGAGCTTAAGGAAGCCTTTCTCAAGAAACATGAAGAAGCTAAAGGGTCTTGTGAGCGCATGAAGAGTCTGGATGACAAGTGCGTTTAAGACTACAATGAAGCTGAGAAGCGCAAGGCTCTTGGGCGTCCTGGCATCGACCCCAGAATGGCGGCCAAGCCAAAGAAGAAGAAGCCAGCTGTGGCCGAACCCGAAGCAACAAGGCAGGAAGTACATCCCATTGTCTTCCCTGCCAGTATTACAGGTTCGAAGCCTAAGGTCCCCACAGTGGCGTCAGAACTAAAGAAGACAAGGGCTGCCGAGGCTGAAGCCAGAAAGAGGAAAAATCCTGAAGCTTCTGATGCCGCTCCCTCCAAGAAGAAGTGCAAAACCAAGAAAGATCGGGCTGCTCCCACAGAGCCCCTTGTTATCGAGCCCATCTCGGTTGCTTGTCCTGCCTCTTCGCATCAAGAACGACGGATGATAGTTCATGAGCCTGCTTCCACAGAGGCTCCTGAAGCTGAAGACATTCCAGTAGTTGACCCCACCGCTGCTGAAGACATTGGTCACCATGACAATGTTGAAGATGATGAAGTCCTTCCTCAGATTGAGCACCAATTGGTATCATCGCCTATGCTCACGCACAGCGAACTCATCAGCATTGGACGTCCTCTGACGCCAACTGCTCAGGATGCATCATGGGCTGATCACCCACAGAGACAAGACACTCCAAGCTCTCCCCAATCGCAAGCTACCCCAACAGTGCAAGATGATGATGACTTTGTGGCCCAGCACACTCCATCTCCACAAGCGTCGCCCGCATTACGCAGGCTTCGCAAAGGACCAAGGCCCCAAGTCACTCCCACAATGCACGTGTCTGAATCCACAGCCAAAATGGCTGAAGATGGTCCAGCTTCATCAGCCAATGAAGAAGAAGATGAAGAAGAAGCCCCAAGAGTTTCAAGAGTTGCTACACCCCCGTCTCACCAAGATGTTGTTCTCGAGGAGAACGTGACCGACCCTCCAGCTTCTGAAGTGGAGGTTAACAACCCTGAAGTAGCCACCAACATCACTGCTGACGCCAATGACATTGTCATGGTTAACGCCAATACGGCGCCGGAAGCCAACGAGGCGCCAGAAGCTAATGAGGCACCAGAAGTCAATGCTGCAACACCTGAAGTCAATGCTGCAACACCTGAAGTCAATGCTACAACACCTGAGGTCCAAGTACCCGAAGCACATGTGGCCCCTGAAGCCCATGAAGACAATGCCAATGCCCCTGTCCCCCTCCAAGACCTCACACAATGGAGCTGGCATTTGATCGTGGTCAGCCAGTTATGGTTCGCTAGCCCATTCTGACTCCTCCGCCTGCTGCTGGTCCACAATTTGAGTACCACATTGAGCACATGCCTCAAGTCCAAAAGCCCAAGCCAAGACTTCCACGATTCCCAGGCACTGCCACTTCACCTGGGGTCTTCAATACGGATGGCTTCGTGGCACATAATACCTTCTTCAACAGCTCCAAGAACCCTTATACCAGACCGCGCATTTCCTCAGATCGGTTCTGGAGCTATCAGCAGCGCAGCTACTATTCCTGTGTCCTATACAATCAAGGGCGCATATTTCCACATATGCGCCTCTACTCTGAAGCTATAGCTGGACTGCCCTGCCTTGAAGAAGCATTGGATTGTTTCAGAGATGCTGGTCTGTTGCAGTTTGTCACTGACAAGGAGCACTGGAATGAAGCATTGCTGCTTCAATTCTATGTCACTCTTCATATTCGAGGCTACAACAGGGATCCGAAGACTTGGGTCCTTGAGTGGATGACGGGCAATGTCCATCATGAAGCTAAAGCTCTTGATATCATTGAGCTCACAGGCCTGCACACTCCTGTTGAATACTATGAACCAGGTTGTCAACAACATCAAAATGCCTTGGAAAGCATCTTTCAGAAGCTAGAACCCAACATGAGTCAAATTGTAACACCCTCGATGCGACTATAGCTCCCACGTGTCGAGGCACGACTTAGAGACATAATCGCATTGAAGGCATATGTTGCAAGTTAGGCAATCTTCACAACATCCCATGTAAAATAATAATAAAAGGGGAGATAACATAGTTGGCTTACACTCGCCACGTCAATCAAGTACATAAATAACATTACATCAACCAAACACTCATGGCCTGACTACGGCGCCAAAATAAAAGAGAACCCAACATGCGACACGGTCCCGATCACCCCCAACTGGGCACCACTATTGATCATCAGGAAAAGAAACATAGTAACATTGAGAGTCCTCGTAGAACTCCCACTTGAGCTCAAGCGCGTCTCCTGGAGCGGAATCATCAGGCCCTGCATCTAGTGTAATAGTAATCTGTGAGCCACAAGGACTCAACAATCTCGCACCCTCGCGATCAAGACTATTTAAGCTTATAGGTATGGCAAGGTAAATATGTGGAGCTGCAGCAAGCGACTAGCAAAATATGGTGGCTACCTTATTCACAAAAGAGAGCGAGAAGAGGAGGCAAAGCGCGAGCGAGAAACTAGAGAACAACCTGCGCAAACATAACTCCAACACCGTGTCCACCTCCCGGACTCCGCCGAGAAGAGGCCATCACGGTAACACACTCAGTTGATTCATTTTAATTAATTTAAGGTTCAAGTTATCTACAACCGGACATTAACAAATTCCCATCTGCCCATAACCACGGGCACGGCTTTCGAAAGTTCAAATCCCTGCAGGGGAGTCCCAACTTAGCCCATGACAAGCTCTCACGGTCAACAAAGGAATAGACCTCCTCCCAAGACGTTCCGATCAGACTCGGTATCTCGGTTCTTCAAGACACTTCGACAGGTTAAAACAAAACCAGCAACACCGCCCGAATGTGCCGACAAATCCCGATAGGAGCTGCACATATCTCGTACTCAGGGCACACTCAGATGAGCGCTCCGTACAACTAAAACCAAACCTTGAGTTTCCCCGAGGGGGCGCTGCAAAGGACTCTAGTTTGGACCAACACTCAGAGGAGTACTGGCCCGGGGGGGTTTAAAATAAGATGACCCTCGGGCTCCGGAAACCCAAGGGAAAAAGAGGCTAGGTGGCGAATGGTAAAATCAAGGTTGGGCATTGCTGGAAAAGCTTTAATCAAGGCGAACTATCAAGGGGTTCCCATTATAACCCAACCGCGTAAGGAACGCAAAATCTGGGAACATAACACCGATATGACGGAAACTAGGGCGGCAAGAGTGGAACAAAACACTAGGCGAGAGGCCGAGCCTTCCACCCTTTACCAAGTATATAGATGTATTAAGATAACAAGATAATATAATGATATCCCAACAAGTAAATAAATGTTCCAACAAGGAACGGCCTTCAATTTTCACCTGCAACTAGCAACGCTATAAGAGGGGCTGAGCAAAGTGGTAACATAGCCAATCAACGGTTTGCTAGGACAAGGTGGGTTAGAGATTTGACATGGAAATTTGGGAGGCTTGAAAGCAAATGGTAGGCATCATAGCATTGACATAGCAAAAGAGCGAGCAAACTAGAATAGCAAAGATAGTAGTGATTTCGAGGGTATGATCATCTTGCCTGCACAGTTGTCAGAGTTGACTGGATCCTCGAAAGCAAACTCAACGGGCTCCTCGTTAGCGAACTCGACTCCCGACTCTACCGAAACAAGACAAACAAGGAACAAGAATACAATCAACCACGTGCAAACTCAAACAACATGATGCAAAGATGATATGCTATGCGGGATGCGATGCGGGATGCAAAAATGCAAGAGATGACAGGAAATGCATGAACCTGGCCTCAACTTGGAAATCCAAGTGTGCCACTGGAAAGATGAGATGAGATCGCTTGAAAACGATATAAAGAACGCCGGAATCGGAGTTACGGTTTGGAAATGGCAAGCGATTCAAATATGACACCGGTCTGCGATTTACAGCAAGTAGCCATCTAAATGCAATAAGAAGAATATGCTACAGCACCCAAACATGACAACAAAATACATGGCAGGGATGCATTCAAGATGATTAACAAAAGTCTAGCACTGAGCTATGGCCAATTCATCCCTTAACAGGTTCAAACAAGCATGGCAAAAATGCATATGGCAAACAGATCTCAGACTTAGTGAAATTAACACTTGTCTGGAATTTCAGATCAGATAGCACTCTTCGGAGCAACAAAACTACATGCTACAAGACCTGAACATGGCAAAGTAAAGCATGGCATGGAGCTACTCAAAGAGCTTAACAAAAGTCCCTTAGTGACCTTGAGCCAAAAGGGATCAGAAAATACAAATGCAAGCATGTGAACATAGAAAAATCATATTCAGTTTTCAGACTTAGTGAAAACTGGCACATGCTGAAACATAACTCAAGTAGGCATGTTTACGAGCTCGATGCACTCACTACGGTGCAAGTCATGACAAGATAAGCATACATCCATTAAGAAGGCACAAAATGCAAGCTAGACATGGCAAGAACAATAACATATCATGCACGGATCAACTAGAACATCACCGGCAAAATTGCAAACAAGTTGACAATCTACCCAGATTCACAAAGTAGCAAAAGTAGAGCTCGATTGACTCAAGCTAGGGTGCTCCATAATTGCAACCAAAGACATGGATGGATAGAGTACTACAAGAACAACAAAAATCCCTTACTGATCATCCTCAAAAGAGGCACGGATCAATAGGAAACAACATGAACATATGGCATCATGAGATAAACAGATCAAGGACTTAGTGAAATTGCTAAGTCCCTGAAAACAGAAATAACAAGTGCACCACTTTGCAAGCTTGCACTAGTCACCAGACACATCACAAAAATACATGGGTTGCACCTCTGGAAAGATGACAAAACCCTTAACAAAACATATGTAGAACTCATGGGCATATCATGCACACAATAATCATGGCAAAAATGACAAAAACCTAAATGGAGTAGCAGATCTGACAATTAACTCAAGTAGCCCTCTTCTAACAGCATTTAGGGCATCAAGATGAACTCAAATGAAAATGATGCAATGGAATTAAATGATTTACTCTATGATATGAACATTTTGATATGCTATATGCATGAATCAGAGCTACGGATGCAAAGTTACGGGGCTATGAACAGGGGCACTTGGATTTGAGAAATTCGGGACTTAGTGAAAAAAATCAACCTCTGGATTAGGGTTTACTGTTCACCGAATCTGGATCTCGACGAAAACACTGTTCACTGGCAGCACGGAAGCCGAGGATGGCCGGACTTGGCGGCGCGCCGGCCGGAGGAGGTCGAGGGGCTCGCGGGGGCTCTCGCCGGAGCACGGGACGGCGGAGAGGCGGCAGTGCGGTGGTCGGGCCGGCGAGCTCGGGTGACGGCGAGCTCGCGTCGGCGAGGTCTCCGGCGATGGCGCGGCGGGGCTGGAGGAGTGCGGCGACCGGCTATGGCGGCGGCGAGGCGCGGGCGGCGGGGAGCGGCTTCGGGCCCTCGGGGGCCCCGGCTGGGCTCACGGGCCGTGGCGCGGGAGGACGGCGGCGGGACACGTGGCGGAGCGGGAAGGGCCCGGGTGGGCGGAGGACGTGTCCGATCTAGGCGGCGGACATGTCCGTCGGTGGCGGGGCGATTTAGGGTTTCGGGGAAGGAGGAGATCCGAATTTCGGGGGGGGGGGGGGGGGTTAAAAAAGGAAGAGGAGGGGGGGGGGGGAGGCGGAGGCGGACGCTGGCGATGGCGGCGCGGTGGTGGTGGGAGCAGCGTGGGCGGCGCTCGGGCGGCGCGGATGGAGGAGACCGGGCGGCGGCGGCGCGCGGCGACCTGGCCGCGGGGGCCAGCCTCGGGCCCGAGCGGGCCGGCGCTGAGGACAGTGATGGGAGGCCACGTGGCGGCCTCTGGGTGGTTGGGCGCGGTGGCGCGGGCGTGTCCGACCGGTGCGGACACGTCCGACGGCGGAGGGACGATTTTTTTTAGGGTTAGAGGAGGAGGGGATCCGGGATTTTTCGAGGGGAAGTCTTTAAATAGAGGTAGAGGGAGCTAGGAGAGTCCAAAAGAGGTGCGGTTTTCGGCCACGCGATCGTGATCGAACAATCTAGATGATGGAGAAGGCTTAGGTGGGTTTTGGGACAAAATGGAGGGGTGTTGGGCTGCAACACACACGAGGCCTTTTCGGTCCCTCAGTTAACCGTTGGAGTATCAAACGAAGTCCAAATGATACGAAACTTGACAGGAGTCTACCGGTAGTAAACCAAGGCCGCTTGGCAAGTCTCGGTCCAATCCAGAAATGTTTAATCCCCACACACGAAAGAAAGCTAGAAATGACCACCGGAGGAGAACGAAGCGCCGGAATGCAAAACGGACAACGGGGAAAATGCTCGAATGCAAGAGACGAACACGTATGCAAATGCAATGCACATGATGACATGATATGAGATGCATGACAACGATAACAACACACGGAGACAAAGACCCGAACCCGAGGAAATAAATTAACTTAACGCCGGAAACGGCAAGAGTTGGAGTACAAATTGGGAAAGTTACATCCGGGGTGTTACAACACTCCACCACTACGAAAGGATCTCGTCCCGAGATCTAGGACTGAAAGAACGCCGGGTACTCAGAACGGAGGTGATCCTCGCGTTCCCAGGTAGCTTCACGGTCGGAATGGTGTGACCACTTGACTTTGAGAAATTTGATTGACTTGTTGCGAGTCTTGCGTTCAGTCTCTTCAAGAATAGCAACTAGGTGCTCACGATAGGAGAGATCTTCTTGGAGCTCAATGTCCTCGAAGTTGACGGTGCGGTCAGGAGTCTTGAAGCACTTTCGAAGCTGAGAGACATGGAACACGTCATGAACATTTGCAAAGTTTGAAGGAAGCTCGAGCTGATAGGCGAGGTCACCTCTCTTGCTGACAATCTTGAAAGGTCCCACGTATCTAGGGGCAAGCTTCCCTTTGATACCGAAGCGACGAGTACCTTTCATAGGAGAGACGTGGAGGTAAACATGATCTCCGATCTCGAAAGCCAAATCACGGTGCTTACTGTCATAGTAGCTCTTCTGGTGGGATTGGGATGCTTTGAGGTTATCACGAATGACTTTGCACATTTCTTCTGCCTCTGAGATTAAGTCATTACCCAAAAGCTGACGTTCACCGGTTTCAGACCAGTTGAGAGGGGTACGGCACTTCCTGCCATACAGAATTTCAAATGGGGCCTTGCCCGAACTTGCTTGAAAACTGTTGTTGTAGGAGAATTCAGCATAAGGAAGACAATCCTCCCACTTCATGCCGAAGGAGATCACACAAGCCCTGAGCATATCTTCAAGAATCTGGTTGACACGCTCGACTTGACCGCTAGTTTGAGGATGGAAAGCTGTGCAGAAGCGGATGTTGGTGCCCATGGCCTTCTGAAAAGAATCCCAAAACTTGGATGTAAAGATGCTGCCACGGTCTGAAGAGATCACTTGTGGAATACCGTGCAGAGAGACAATTCGAGAGGTATAGAGTTCCGCCAATTGAGCTGCAGTGATCGACTCTTTGATAGGCAGAAAGTGAGCCACTTTGGTGAGTTTGTCGATGACAATGAATATAGCATCATTGCCACGCTTGGACTTTGGAAACCCAGTCACGAAGTCCATTTCAATGTGGTCAAACTTCCATTCTGGAATGGCAAGAGGTTGGAGGAGACCTGCTGGCCTTTGGTGTTCTACCTTCACTCTTCTGCAGACATCACATTCATTCACGAATTGAGCAATCTCGCGCTTCATTCGAGTCCACCAATAAGCTTGCTTGAGGTCCTGATACATCTTCATGCTCCCAGGGTGGATAGAGAGGAGAGAATTGTGAGCCTCGTTCATGATCACTATACGGAGGTCACCTTTGGCTACAACAATACGATCCTCGAAGAAGAGAGTGTCCTTGTCATCAAGGCGGTAGCACTTGTACTTGGGTTGACTCTTGGCAATCCCAATCTTCACCTTTTTCACCATAGCATCAAGAAGCTGGGCTTGGCGAATCTGGTCTTCCAAGGTAGGAGAGACTAGGAGGTTGGCGAGGAAACCTTGAGGAACAACTTGCAGATTAAGTTTGCGGAAAGCTTCACAAAGCTCGGGTTGATAAGGCTTGAGAATCAGACTGTTGCAGTAGGCCTTTCTGCTCAATGCGTCAGCAATCACATTGGCCTTTCCTGGAGTATACTCGATACTCGGATTATACTCTTGAATCATTTTGACCCATCGAGTTTGCCTGAGGTTGAGATTAGGCTGAGTGAAGATGTACTTGAGACTCTTGTGATCAGTGAAAATGTCCACTTTTCTTCCCAATAGAAGATGTCTCCAAGTCAAAAGAGCATGCACAACTGCCGCCAACTCGAGATCATGAGTGGGGTAGTTCTTCTCATTAGGCTTCAACTGGCGAGAGGTATAAGTAACAACTTTCTTCTCTTGCATCAACACTGCGGCAAGACCTTGGAGAGAGGCATCACAAAAGACCTCGTATGGCTTGGATTCATCAGGCGGAGTCAGAACTGGAGCAGTGATCAATTTCTCTTTCAAAGTGTTGAAAGCAATGTCACACTCCAGAGACCAAACGTACTTGACGTGCTTCTGGAGAAGATTTGAGAGAGGATTCGCGATCTTAGAAAAGTTTTCAATGAATCTTTGGCAATAGCTTGCGAGACCGAGGAAGCTACAGAGTTGCTTCACGTTCTGAGGAGGTTCCCAATTCACAATTGCAGACACCTTCTCAGGATTCACGGCAATGCCCTTGGCAGAGATGATATGACCAAGATAAAGAACCTCATCGAGCCAAAATTCACACTTGGAGAACTTGGCGTATAACTGATGTTCCCTGAGCTTATCGAGTACCAAACGCAAGTGCTTGGCATGATCTTCCTTGTTCTTCGAGAAAACCAGAATGTCGTCGAGATAGACCAAAATGAAGTCATTGGTGTAGGCGTTGAAGATGAAATTCATCATGCGAGAGAACGTCG